>NW_004797979.1:264957-266114 GCF_000002075.1 Aplysia californica
TCTCTCTTTCTCTCTCTCTCTCTCACTCTCTCTCTCTCATAACATGAACAGTAAACTATGATTTCCGTTGCGTTTAGTTGGCGGGTGATCTGGCGTGTTTTGCTCCTTTCCCCCCGGTAAACATCTCTATGTATGTATAGTATAAGGTCTATCTTCCTTATAATCTCTTCCTTTTTTTGTTTGTATATTACTTTGTAGTAATCTGAAGCACTTGTATCATGACCTCTTTACGTAGCATGTACGAGCTGTCAAACTGTTATACCAAAACTAAACTAACATGACTGCCGTAAAACTGTTATACCAAAACTAAACTAGCTTGACTGTCGTAAAACTGTTATACCAAAACTAAACTAACATGACTGTCGTAAAACTCGTATACCAAAACTAAACTAACATGACTGTCGTCAAACTGTTATACCAAAACTAAACTAACATGACTGCCGTAAAACTGTTGTACCAAAACTAAACTAACATGACTGTCGTCAAACTGTTATACCAAAACTAAACTAACATGACTGCAAATCATCTACAAGTAAACGTGTGGGTTTTTTAGGGGATGTGGGCTGTCAAGTCACCTGTTTGAGAATGTCCTCCAGAAGCAGCACCAGTAGCTCCTGTAGCTGCTCAAGGTTAAACACGGACCGCTGCAGTGCCAGGAAACTCTGGATCAGACTGGACAAATTCCCCTCGAGCCGCGCCAAGCTGGCCGACAGTTGCTCCAAACTGGCATTGCTACCTTCTCCCGCTGCAGCCCGCATATCCCGCATCGTGGATGCCAGGTCCCCGAGGCGTCTGTTGGCTTGTTGTGATTCGGCGTTGGCCAAAAGTTGTTGGGAAAAGCTTGAGAAACCGAGGTTTTCCAGTTGTCTACCGGGGAATGACGAGAGTTCTTGCGTGGACATCTCCGGGTTTAAGATGAGCAGCAAGAAGATGGGCATGGCTTGAAGCCGCTTTCGTCCATTGATACCCGTGTACAATGGATAGTGCATTTTTCCCGCTGTGAACAAACTGGGTAAATAAGTTATTATGGTTTTCTTTGGTTCTTCCTTTTGTTTGTGTTCTGAGGCTTGTTTGCCGTCTGTATCCGATATATGACCGTTGTGTATATACGGCGTTTTTAGCCTATATACCCTCTTCTATTTGCTCTCTGCCCCCCC
>NW_004797979.1:266585-267938 GCF_000002075.1 Aplysia californica
CGCGCGCGTCTCAAAGCACAGACTTGTTCTTGTATCGTTTGTATAGAGAAATAGTCGAGTTGAACGAGAGAGAGAGAGAGAGAGTGTGTGTGTGTGTGTGTGTGTGTGTGTGTGTGTGTGTGTGTGTGTGTGTCGTTGAGTCTTTTCCCACAAGTCTTTACCTGTGACAAGAATGTCCTGTGTTCCAACTGTGGTGCAAAGATAAAACACATACGTTCTTACAAATTAAGTTGAAGATGGTGTACTGTAAGTCGAAATGTTTCCTTTTTGTGAATCTTAATACTAATGTTGGATTTTTTAAAAGTCTTTTGCAAGAGAAACAGAAAAAGAATAATAACAGTTTTCTTTTATTTGCTTGTTATTGAACGGATTTTAAAAACAATGATAACTGATAAAACAAAAAAGGTCTTTGAAAATGGAAGAGCGAAAATCTTTTTGTAAAATCTGCCAATGGTAATAATGCTCACTTTTGGTCCGCTTCTGAAATAGCTTGTATTTGTATTTCGTCCTTCTGCCTCGTAGAGCCAGCGAAATCAGTCCTCAGATCCTTTTCAGAATTTAAAAAAGTTCAAACACAGTTATGAGTTATTTTTTTAACCCATGCTGACTACTTGCTACGCTCTTTGAGTCAACGTTGTTATGTTGGACAAAGTGGTCGCTGAGATAGAGAAGCTGTGCGCCCCTAAGTGTTGTCTGTCGTATACAGACTTGTCCCAGTCTGTCTGTCGGGCGTCGCACAGGGCCGACCGGGCAGTCTGGGAAGGTGTTTCTTTTCCCACGCGGATGAAGAGACAAACATGCAGTGTATTATCGCGCATTTCTGCATTTGCCAGCAAACTGAGCGCGGTATCGGTTCGGAATACTCGTTCTGGCTGAAATGTTTGAGTCTGTTTTGAATATTCAGAGGTGTTTTTTTTTAATGTGGAAGTTCCAAAAAGTTTCTAGAAACAGATGGATGCTATAGTTATTAAGTTCTTTAAATTCCACCTTTGTCGTGTATTATGTTGGCATACGAGCGTTATTGTACTTGGCACATCTGATCAAAAAGCAGCAATCGGTTTGTCCATTTATTTGTGTCCAGTCGAAGACTAGGATGTTTTCCCAACACTCAACGCCTGGCGAGTATTCGGAGACGCCGAGCGTGCAGAAGCTTGTACAGACAAGTATCGGTTCTCTCCTCTCACACCTGTGTTCTTGTGTCTGCTGACACTGGACATGTGCAGCGGACAAGGCACGGTTATACGGGAACCGCTTATTTGCAATACACTTTCGTCCTTTGAATGTGGTGGCGATAGCATGAAAGTATAGAACACACACACACACACACACACACACACACACACACACGCACGC
>NW_004797979.1:268248-269603 GCF_000002075.1 Aplysia californica
CCTTACCCATCGTCATTTTTCCTTTACTTCTTTTGTATGTTTGTCACTCTCTTGTGACCCACTATTTCCGGGGTGCCTTGGTAGTCGAAGCAGACTTTGTGCTGTTGAAGCTAGAGAGGTGAGTAGAGGAGGCCTGATTCCCTTTTGTAAGGACTTCTCTGTTGACATCCACCCCTTGGCGTTCATATGACCTTATGCAGTTGCGAGCGCCGTAAAACCTCAACTAAAACAAACAAATACATTTGTCTTCCAAAGCCTGTCAAATGAATTGTGTCTCTACCTCCGCTTACTCAAACATGTTGAAACCGATATATAAAGTTTACATAAGATAAACGTTTGGGAGATGGGAGGGCGCCACTGGTAGGCCATACATCTTTTTTTCCGTCTGTGGTTTCTATTTATCATGTCTTGCACTTTTCCCAAGCTCTAGTGTCGCTGTGCTGCCCTTTTCTCAAACAAAACAATATTCGAGTGTATTGTGAATTCTTTGGGCTCAATACTATTATTGTGGTGTGTTTCTTTTCAAAACTGTTCTCTGACAAAGAAGGACGATGCTTTTGTCATGTTGAATTCGGCAATTCTACGTGCTCAAAACCACTACAGTAAGTTTCTTTCCACTTTTCCCCGACGACAAAAGATACTGCTTATGTCTTGCCACACGTTGAACTCGATAGAATATTTCACGACTAGATTATGTCTTTCCACGGGTTCAACTCGATAGAATATTTCACGACTGTATTATAATTATGTATTCCACGGGTTCAACACTCTGGTTATGCGTTTCTTTAAACTGTCCCCCGACGAAGCTTCTGTGTTTCCAACTTGCAATTAAGTGACAGAAATTTTTTAAGCGGATTCCTGGTTCTAGTTACAGAGAAGGGCACACCCTGAACGAGACGAACATGTTGCCAAGACAATGGCAATTTGAGTCCTCCTCGTCTTGAGTTTCACGCTCGCCGGCCGCGGCTGGGACACTTCCGCTTCTCCACAGTGAGGGAGTGACGTTTGCTGAATGGCCATGTGACTGTCATGTGACACGGCTTGCGTTGTGACTGTCATGTGACACGGCTTGCGTCACAATGCTTGTTGTTGCTGTGGGCGAATCATTTGGCCGCTAAGGCAGTTGGGAGGGAGAAGAAGGATGGTTTGGTAGTGTCGTTTGTCACTGGCTCTGTTCAAGGTGGAGGGTTTGTTTTCATCCTGTGGGTTGAATTGTTGCAGACAACCGATTGGCATACGTGCACGCACGCACGCACGCACACACAAACGGACAGACACACACGCGCACAGAGAGAGAGAGAGAGAGAGAGAGAGAGAGAGAGAGAGAGAGAGAGAGACAGAGACAGAGAGAGAGA
>NW_004797979.1:269728-271115 GCF_000002075.1 Aplysia californica
GGAAGAAGCCTCTCCAATAGCTTTTTTTTGAGATGCAAGACTGTGGGATGGCAGTGGTTGAGTGATGCCGCCAGTAGTTACCTTGTTTTGTCCAGACTGGGATGGCAGTGGTTGAATGACGCCGCCAGTAGTTACGTTGTTTTGTCCAGACTGTGGGATGGCAGTGGTTTAATGACGCCGCCAGTCGTTACGTCTTACCTCTGTTCTCTCCCTCCATTGACGTTGTCTGCACACCCTGGGTGTCCTCTGCTCGAATAGTCATTGTCAAGTCCAAATCTTTCGCTTCACTTTCTTTTTTCTTTTTTTTGTTGGTGTGTTTTGCGCCAAAATGTGGCACAAATTGGAACTGAAGCATTTGTGTCGCTCCTCTAAGACTTCCTTTCCCTTTCAATATTTGAGAACTGTTGAGAAAAGGTGTTGATTGTCCTCAGCTTGCGTTACCTGCAAGTCCTGCAAGGTTCTTCAGCTGGAGGAGTTCCTGGGTAGAGAAGGTCACCGTCACAAAACGGACATCGCGAGGACATCAATGGAACGTTCTTAGCCCTCAGAACTCAATTTAATTCTGTCTGACTCTTGGAGTTGGTTAACATTATTGTTTAGTTGAATTGAAAATTAAAAATAAACAAACAAACAAACGAACATCAGTCGAACGAAAATGAAGCTATGAGCAGGCTTTAAAAAAATTGACGTCCTCCTAGTCTCCTTTTTTTATGTAAAAGACTACTAGTATGGTCGTTAAAACTTGTCCTATGACATGAGATCACGAATGTGTTGTTTTATTGATTGATTGATAACTTTATTTATTTATTTATTTATTTTAAAAAATGGGACCGAGCACCTTCTTGAACTCTCGCATTGTCCGCGATCTCCTTTGACTGCACGGGTGGTTGGAGGGCGCCATTGGTAGATCCTACTTGTTGACTTTCCTTCTGTTATTTCTCTGGTGTGTTGTGTTCTTCTCGAGCACCAAAATGGCCGTGTTTTTGTCTACGTGCGTCCCTTTACTTGACTCAAACAAAACAAAATACATAAACAGTGGGAGGTGGGCGGGTGCTTTGCTCCTTCTTTCTAAACTTTCTGATCAAACATATTGTTGTGTGGGCCTTATCTGTCGTTTGTCGTGTCTTGTTACCCCCTTGTAACAGCTCTAGTCTTGGGCACTTCTACAACCGTCTATTGTCATGCAAGTGCCATAAAACTCGTACTTACTAAACTAAAAGGAAAGCGTTCTTCTACATTCCCCCTGTCTCTTCGTCTACAGATTCTCTCAGAAACAGAAGAAAAAGAGAAGGCAGAAGAAGTTGCTGGAGGTATGTTTGCAAAAGACAATCTTTATTTTCTTGGATCGTTTCCTATCCCCCCCCTCCCCGTCTGCCTATCTCTCTGT
>NW_004797979.1:271767-284917 GCF_000002075.1 Aplysia californica
CCTCCACCTCTCTCTGTCTGTCTCTCTCTCCCCTCCACCTCTCTCTGCCTGTCTCTCTCTCCCCTCCACCTCTCTCTGCCTGTCTCTCTCTCCCCTCCACCTCTCTCTGTCTGTCTCTCTCTCCCCTCCACCTCTCTCTGTCTGTCTCTCTCTCCCCTCCACCTCTCTCTGTCTGTCTCTCTCTCCCCTCCACCTCTCTCTGTCTGTCTCTCTCTCCCCTCCTCCTCTCTCTGTCTGTCTCTCTCTCCCCTCCACCTCTCTCTGCATGCTGTTTGTGTCTCTATCCTTAGGCTGAGGAAGATATCCTAACAGAGAAGATAGCAGAAGTCCGTCTGTCCGAGGAGGAACTCCCCAGTAAGAAGTGAGTTGTCGGCAAGGAGGTTATAAATAGATGATAAAATAAATGGGTCATTCTAAGGTCCAGGGCAATGATGATAAATTGTTGGTCTCTGGTCCAGTGTAGAATCATTGCCGAGTCCTTGGTTTCCGGTGGTCGTTGCCGACACACGCACGCACGGGCCAATTGATGCTGGCTAGCCAGTGGACGTGCCTGCCCCAAGCCTCGACCTGGGCTCAGTTTTGTCAACACTTGTGTAGCAGCCACACCTGTGGATATCCTCACTGGTCACTTTTGTACATTTACAGTCAGCATCAGAAAAAAGATGGAGATCCATGATAAGCGTCATCCAGGGTAAATTTGATGTGCTGATAATGAGTCTGTCTGAGGTCAAATACTTATTTCCAAATATTTTTAAAATTCCTCACCAATCCCCTGTACACAGTAGCCGATGAAAACATATTTGGCACAGCCTAAGTTTTTGGTTCGGCACTGAAATCTCATGCCACAAACACAACGATTTTTGAAGTTTTCTTTCAAGGCTTGGGGCCAATCATCTAAGCATGAATGTGTCGGACGTAGACATGGGGCCAATCATCTAAGCATGAATGTGTCGGACGTAGACATGGGGCCAATCATCTAAGCATGAATGTGTCGGGCGTAGACATGGGGCCAATCATCTAAGCATGAATGTGTCGGGTGTAGACATGGGGCCAATCATCTTAGCATGAATGTGTCGGCGTCTTTACTAGGCATTTACAAAAGCCAGCCACCATAATGCACAAAACAGCTCTACATTACCGTATTGTGTTCACACTAAACCAGTGGGTGGTTGACGGGTGCTCCTTATTTCCTACCAAACATCTAACATCCTTGTCTCCCCTCCTTCTTTTTTCTGTTTGTTACTTTCTTGTAACACCTCTAATCTTTGGTACTTCTTATATATATGACCTTATTGTGTTGCAAACGCCGTAAAAACTCTTACCAAAACAATGTTTTCTCTTTCCTCTTCATAGAAACAAGTCCAAGAAAGCAAGACGAAGAGCTAACAAAGGAACAGCAAAGGAAGAGATGGTATGAGTCCATGACTCCTGGCTCGGGTGTTGTTTGTGCTGGGGTCTTGTGCTGGTTGCTTAGTTACCACTGCAAACATGGGGGAGTCCATTTTTGTTTCTGTCTCTCACATTATACATACATTGATACATGATAGTCATTCACACAGACACACACAGACACTCACAGACACACACAGACACTCACAGTGTCGCTCTCAGCCCGCAGTAGCCCTGACAGGCCGGCTTAGAAGCCCACCTCCTTATTGATTTGGATTAGGTTCATGAGGGTAGAAAAAAATGTTCATTAAGAAAAAATAATTATTTCTTTTGAATTCATCGTTTTTTTCCTCATTATTTTCCAAACCATGTTTGTTCCTGAAATCTGGGTTTTATTTTTGTTTTTTTCTTGTAGCTCCTAATTTCACTAATTATGTAAATTGCGTTGATCATATGGAAGGGTGAAAACACCCACATCTTAAAAAAACTTTCATTTCTTTTGAAACAATAAATCCCCCCCCCCCTCCCCCCTTTCATTTTCCAAACCATCATAATATGTTGTTGTTGTTGTTGTTGTTGTATGGATCCTGCCTTTGGTATTCCATAATTCCACTCGTTCTCCACGTGAACCATCATATGTTGTTGTTGTTGTTGTTGTTGTATGGATCCTGCCTTTGGTATTCCATAATTCCACTCGTTCTCCACGTGAACCATCATATGTTGTTGTTGTTGTTGTTGTTGTTGTTGTTGTATGGATCCTGCCTTTGGTATTCCATAATTCCACTCGTTCTCCACGTGAACCATCATAATATGTTGTTGTTGTTGTTGTTGTTGTTGTTGTTGTTGTTGTTGTATGGATCCTGCCTTTGGTATTCCATAATTCCACTCGTTCTCCATGTGAACCATCATAATATGTTGTTGTTGTTGTTGTTGTTGTTGTTGTTGTATGGATCCTGCCTTTGGTATTCCATAATTCCACTCGTTCTCCACGTGAACCATCATATATTGTTGTTGTTGTTGTTGTTGTTATGAACCATCCTAATACATGATCCTGAAATCTCTAGTTTTTTGTTTGTTTTCTTGTAGGGGAATCAAGCCAGAGAGGAAGACGGACCTGACAGTAGATGTACAAAACCAGCACTTGAGCAAGACCGTGTCCTGGAGACGGCTGAAGGTGATGGGGATGAGGCGAATGTAACAGAAGAGAAAGAAGAATGTTCAGCTCCCAAGGAGGATGTGAAGAAAGAAGAATGTGCTGGGGAAGAGCTCACTGAGGCCAAAGATGGAGAGAAAGAGGAAGAGCTCACTGAGGCCAAAGATGGAGAGAAAGAGGAAGAGCAGGTTTCAAAGGAGAATGGGGAAGTCAACAGGCGGAAAAATCGAAAGGTGAGCTGTTATTCAAAGAAAAAGATTTAGAATTAAAGATATTCTGTTTTGTTTCATGTTAAATGGAAGTTGGACACTTGAGTGTTAGATCTAGAGAGAATATTTACATAACGAGAAGGACATCAACTCAGTCTTGGTCTTTTGTTTAGTGTAATAAGAAACCAAGAAGTAGTGACTATCAACAGCTCTTGCAGAGATGGTGAGGAAACTTTTGACTTGGACTTACTGAGATTTCAGGACACAGAGTCACAAAACCCTGAATGATGTACACAAAGAGAATTAGTTTTGAAACGTTGTCATTCGTAAAGAACAATACTGTTAGTTGCTTGAAAAAAATGTATAGTTTTAATTGCAGCAATGTTCCAAAAATTTGCAGTTCAGGATTCGATATTACATGTTCCACCATTTAATGTTGTTGTTGTTGTTGTTATCGATCCAGCAACAGCTAGGCTCTCGCCCTTCTGTCCAATGCCATGTAGTGATAAGTGCAGGTCTGCTGCAGTTGCTGTAATGTTCCATAGAGTGTGTTGTCAATGTTAGGTCTCGGAGGGAGAAGGGTAACCACCATTTAAATAATGACAATCATGACCTTTTTCATCATCGCGTGTGCTTTTTGACCTTTTCAAAGTGTTGCTTTGGAGGAATGCTTGCTCTGACCATTCAGTGCTGCCAGTAAAAAAACTAAGATGAACATAAGACTAGAGATCACTATTGGCTAGATTGTCTTGGTACAATGTTTGAATGAGAGCAATGAGCTTCATGCCAAACCTTTTTTTGACATGTCCGTCTGAGTTGAACCCGGTGTGTTACAGAAATTCATAAAGGCAATAATGATCTTGTAGCCTACCTGTAGTATTGGAAGTGGAAACTGTCAACGCTTTGTTGACTCGTCATTTTGGTAGTATCCTCTTCGGTTGCAAACAAATTTGAATGACTCATTTTTGGACTGTTGCTGTTACATGAGTAAATGTTGGTATTTTAAGATCAGCAAGCAAATCTGCAAGTTACAGTACCGAAAGTATTTTTGTCCTCAAAGAATTGAACCGAGTTCATGTCTGTCTTTGTTCCTCACCCAAGGATACAGTCAAGTGTAATGTGTGCCAGAAAGGATTCCCCTCCAGGAATAAATTATTCGAGCACATCAAACAGACGGGCCATGCTGTGCGTCTGGAGGCACCTGCGGCTGCTCCTGCTGTGGAAGAGGAGAAGGGCAAGAAAGGGAGGAAGAAGAATGGAAGATAATGGCGGCTTCGACGTTAAGCATAGGACCATCATTTTCTTGGGTTACGGGTGCTTTGGTTTTGATATGTGCTGCTGTCCTTTAGACTTAGACCACATCGTGTGGGAATGTTCCGGTTTTCTTGAGAATGGATGACAGATCAGTGGGCTACACCATGTTTTGTCCTCTGACTTGTACATACAGTGAGTCACAAGCTTGTGTACATAGTACATACAGTGAGTCACACATAGTACATACAGTGAGTCACACATAGTACATACAGTGAGTCACAAGTTTGTGTACATAGTACATACAGTGAGTCACACATAGTACATACAGTGAGTCACACATAGTACATACAGTGAGTCACAAGTTTGTGTACATAGTACATACTGTGAGTCACACATAGTACATACAGTGAGTCACACATAGTACATACTGTGAGTCACACATAGTACATACTGTGAGTCACACATAGTACATACTGTGAGTCACACATAGTACATACTGTGAGTCCTGCTGTTTTTGACCGTTCAGTTCAACACTTTTGTTGGAGACTACTAATTCAGTAAAGAAAACAGTCCTGTGTCATTGCATTTTCAGATGAGGAAGCCCTATGCATGTTTTAGGCGGAGACTACTGCCCTGCAATAAACTGCAATATTAATGCTCATAATAAAGATCTCTGAATATTTGAACATGTGGGGGGATACACTGTTGAACTGAATGTTGAAGATTTACTACAAGTGTTTTTTGCTTTTTTCTGAGGATAATTAAAACTAAAACTCTCATGATGGTGAACTACAGGCTACAGGACTGATATTCCAGCCTTTTGAACAGAGATATTCTCTAAAGAGATGCTTATTTTGATAACATAATTGAGGGAATGTCACTTAAAATGAGGAAAGATGGGGTCAGGTAGGTCCTAGGAATGTTGTATGTGAGCTCTTTTGTCTGAGTATCCCAAGTTAGGCTCCTATTTTTATCGTGAGTGGAGCAGAGTCAAGACGATCTGTGAGGTGAAAATCTTACCTTGTCTTATTGCCTTATGTGACAATTTCTAGAATATCCATTCTTGCACAGTAAAGGATAACATTTTGTTTTAATATTTCTGATTTGATAGTCGTGTGTGAAAGTAACATTTGAGCTGTGAATTTGCACATTTCTTGTTCAGAGATAGATGTAAGAGCATGGAAAGAATGTAGACCTTCATCTTACGATCTATTTTGTTCTCCCTATTTCATCAAAGTGTCATTTGGAAAGATGTGTTTGCATCTCTCGTCATCCGATGGAATAAAACCATCCTAAAACAAAAATTGGTTTGGTTGTTTGTGATGTTGTTGTTGGCTGTTTGGTTTTCTATCCCTCGAGTGGGGTTGTTGTTGTTGTTGTTAGCGATCCAGACCTCGAGTGAGGTTGTTGTTGTTGTTGTTGTTGTTAGCGATCCAGACCTCGAGTGGGGCTTTTCTTGTTGTTGTTGTTGTTAGCAATCCAGACCTCGGGTGGGGCTTTTCTTGTTGTTGTTGTTGTTAGCAATCCAGACCTCGGGTGGGGCTTTTCTTGTTGTTGTTGTTGTTAGCAATCCAGACCTCGAGTGGGGCTTTTCTTGTTGTTGTTGTTGTTAGCAATCCAGACCTCGGGTGGGGCTTTTCTTGTTGTTGTTGTTGTTAGCAATCCAGACCTCGGGTGGGGCTTTTCTTGTTGTTGTTGTTGTTAGCAATCCAGACCTCGGGTGGGGCTTTTCTTGTTGTTGTTGTTGTTAGCAATCCAGACCTCGGGTGGGGCTTTTCTTGTTGTTGTTGTTGTTAGCAATCCAGACCTCGGGTGGGGTTGTTGTTGTTGTTGTTGTTGTTAGCAATCCAGACCTCGGGTGGGGCTTTTCTTGTTGTTGTTGTTGTTAGCAATCCAGACCTCGGGTGGGGTTGTTGTTGTTGTTGTTGTTAGCAATCCAGACCTCGGGTGGGGTTGTTGTTGTTGTTGTTGTTGTTAGCAATCCAGACCTCGGGTGGGGCTTTTCTTGTTGTTGTTGTTGTTAGCAATCCAGACCTCGGGTGGGGCTTTTCTTGTTGTTGTTGTTGTTAGCAATCCAGACCTCGGGTGGGGTTGTTGTTGTTGTTGTTGTTGTTAGCAATCCAGACCTCGGGTGGGGTATACTGCGAGGTTGAGAGAAAAAACAAAGCAAAGAGTTTTGGAACAGCAGTGGTCCTCTGCATCGCCATTCACGTAAAAGTGAGAAGAGTTGTTCGTTGGCGGGTACTCTGCTGTGGTTTGCTCCTTCTTTCCTAGCAAGATCTTTCTTATCTCTCCTTTTATTTGTTTGATACTATCTAGTAACAGCTCTACTCTTTGCCACTTACAGCCTACTACCTTAATTATGTTGCAACTGCCATAAAACTGTTACTAAAACTCTTTTTTAAAATCCAAGGTAGTCAATCCAGTTGTTTGTTGGGAGTACCTCCCAGCATATATACAGAAAACAAGACAAACAGATGGAGTCTATTCTAGTACACAGATAGAAACGAAAAAGAAGAACTAGCAGATTGGGACAAATAAATACTCATGAATAGAAGAAAACAAATAATATGACAATTGACAAAAGTCCATTTTTTAAAGTGTATTTAGCAGTTTTATTCATCAGGTTAGAGAAAAGTGAAGAGCTATCACTCAGTACCACAGCCACCTGGCAACATGAAAGCATAATGCCATGAAAACTGTCGTACTGGTAGGAAAGACGTAAACATCCATTCCCTTACAGATAAAAGCACAGAAAACACAGTCATTAAAATGTACAACAAGTAGTTACATACTCTGCAAGAAAAAGAAATTTGCAGCTAAATTCACACACTACAAACAGTCAGTGTAAGCTAAATATATGACGGCTTTCTTAAAAATTATTTTAAAATTTTAAAACTGTGAAATGTTTTCTGAACAATTCTGATGGAGGGAGTCATTTCTATGAACCAAAGTCAAATTTACATCATGAAAGAGTAAACCTAAAATACCAATAAACCTGAATATAAAGTATTTATCTAATGAACATTGGTTTTGACACATACCCTGCTATACATGATGTAGATAATAAATTGTTCGCGAGTGGTACCCCTGAGGTAGGTCCTCCCCGTTCTTATGATATGAGGCTCACTTACAAGAAAAATTAGTCCACCCTCCAGGGTGTCAGAAATCTAGCGATGAGGCTACTGAACTTGCCACAGGTTTGAATCTCTGTCAGCGCCCAGTTTTTTTTTTCGTGAAAGACACTACTCAAAATTTCCTCATTTTACATTGATGGGAAAAGGCATCTGGCTACAAAAGAGTATGACATTTGCACATTTGTCAGTACAGCCATTAGAGTCTAAGCGCCTGGAATATGCAGCTTGCACTGCACTAACGCTTTCCCAGTGAGCTGAGTAAGTTTCTGAACGTTACCATACAGGGTCTGTTGAGCTAATGATTAATGTACTTTTTTTGTAAGTAATGTAAGGAGCACAGAGCCTACTTTGAAGAAGAAAAATGCACTTTATATAAAATCCATTTATATATATATATTACTACAGGAAAACAGTTGTATTCAAAGGAAACTTCCCAAATGGACAGCCTGACAGAATACATTGTCAACCCCCAGGTAAAAACCTGGGTATGCATTACCCAAGAATCAAATGTCATAGAAATCTCTCTTGCATGTCAAGACACTCAGAGAGACAAATCACATCAGAGTGACAATTAAGGGGAGCATGGGGTTGGCACAAGAGAAAAATAAACTGGGGATAAAGCCAAGTGTAGCCAACAGAGGGAAGAACTAACAAGTGTAGCCAACAAGTGTAGCCACAGAGGAAAGAACTAACAAGTGTAGCCAACAAGTGTAGCCACAGAGGAAAGAACTAACAAGTGTAGCCAACAAGTGTAGCCACAGAGGAAAGAACTAACAAGTGTAGCCACAGAGGAAAGAACTAACAAGTGTAGCCGACAGAGGAAAGAACTAACAAGTGTAGCCAACAAGTGTAGCCGACAGAGGGAAGAACTAACAAGTGTAGCCGACAGAGGAAAGAACTAACAAGTGTAGCCAACAAGTGTAGCCGGCAGAGGGAAGAACTAACAAGTGTAGCCAACAGAGGGAAGAACTAACAATGGTAGCCACCAGAGGAAAGAACTAACAAGTGTAGCCACCAGAGGAAAGAACTAACAAATGTAGCCACAGAGGAAAGAACTAACAAGTGTAGCCACAGAGGAAAGAACTAACAAGTGTAGCCACAGAGGAAAGAACTAACAAGTGTAGCCACAGAGGAAAGAACTAACAAGTGTAGCCACCAGAGGAAACAACTACCAATGGTACAATGCAAAGTGCCAGCATCATGTGACCACTACAGCGACTACAGCGACTACAGCGGCATCCGCTGCAGGGGGACATACCAGGAGCCCCTTTTTTTCCCATTGTAAACTCAATAACCTATGCTTGGGTATAGCAGGGCAAGGAACGGCCCCAACTTGGATCAGTGGAAGAAATCGAGCGAGCTCTAGCTGGGTTGGGGGGGGTAGGCGGGCTCCAAACAGGCAATCAATGGTGTGGCGTTGTGATTGGCCAGTCCAGTGATGAGTGGGGTGGGGCAGGTGGCGTTGTGATTGGCCAGTCCAGTGATGAGTGGGGTGGGGCAGGCAGCAGAGACAGAGAGATGGTGTGGAGGGAGGCGTTACGTGAGTCACTCCAAAAGTGATGTGCCATAGCCTAGATGCTAGGCCAATAAGTCAAAGAAGAGAAGAACCTGTAGAGTGTGATTCTTGTCCATTGAACTGCTCAGTTCAGGCATACGCACGCATCCACTTCACCAGTTCTACCGTTGGCCTACGGGCGGTACGATAGACAGCATAAGCAACAAGGCCAAGGGAAGGATGGCTTCCAACAAAGACAAAAAGAATTAATGCTTCTCACTCAAATTGAAGGCCGAGATTTAAAAAACGAAGTCAAAAAGAACAGGAAGACTAATCTAAAGCACAAAATATGTTATTGATATGGAAGGAAGGTACTCGTGTGGATTTTAAAAAATTTTCTGGTAATTTCCTCTTTGCATTCTTCTAGAGAGAAAACTGGCCGACAGCGGGATTTTTCTTCTGGATTCAAAAGTGCCGCTATAGCCGTGGACTACTAATGAAACAGTTGAAACAAAGGAAAACAATAGATTTGCCAGGTTCCTAGTAAAAGAGAGATAATAACAGAAACGACATTTTAAAAGTAAATCAATGCCATAGTAAAAGTAAAAATTGAAAAAAAAAGAAAAATTCAATTTTGATGAAAATAATTTGAATAATATTATAAACACAAGTGCTGTCGTAAAAGTGAGAATGAAATTGAAAGCAAAGGTGCCATCTTAAAAAGGGTGAAATAAGTTTTAAAATCTTTGGAGGTTGAAGAAATGGTAAAGAAAGCGTTCAATTCATGCAACATTTTCCCCTAACGCAGATAACAGAAGCAGGTTCGTGGAAAGATTTACATGGAAAAATCAAAGGGTGCAGCAAAAATGTTTGACAAATAACTCAGGCTGAGGCGTGTCCTGGACTCCTCATCCTGAATGCCGGGGGGAAAATCAGCAACTTGAAACTTTCCCCCATTAATTTCTGTAAGCAAAGGGGTTTCCACTCGGGGCTGTACAGACAACTCAATAGGTCACACCAAAAGTGGGATCAAGTGACACAGCAACGGAAAAATTTGGTTTTAATTCAAAATGTACAAAACACATGATAGATCTGTATGATATGAACATGAGAGAGATATTTGCTTGAGAGAAAAAAAAACCTTTAACTAAAGCCACAGCGAACATTAGAAACTTGGTAATAATTCATTTTTCCAGGGAATTTTTTTTTAAAAACTAAGAATAAAAATTAGTATTAATTTTTACAAATCACAACCTGCAGCAAACTAAATTATAATTTAAAAACAACCCTGGATAATATATACTTCACCAGTCAATCTCAGAGATATTACATCAGCTCCGTATACCAACAACCCCCCCCCACTCCCCCCGGAAAAACCCCCACTAAACTGCAAGCATACTGTTATTTTATTTCAATGCATGAGCTTTTGAACACGGGTACACATGTTGTGCTCACAACCGTAATGCTTATTAAAATATTGCACTGAGTATCAGGATATACAGAATATTCTATTTATAGAAACCGTAACAAGAGACTTCATAACAAGAGACTTCATAACAAGAGACTTCATAACAATAATAATAATTATAATAATTGCATTTATATAGCGCATATCCATGCTCAAGAGCATGCTTTATGAGCTTTACAACTATTATTACCCCAGCAGACCTTCTGAAAACACTCAGAAACATACTCGGCTTCCGTGGAAGCATACAGTGCAAGCTGCGGATTTCACGCGCTCAAACACTATCAAACTGACAAGATCGTTCACTGTCTATAGCCGGGTACCCATTTCCACCTGGGTGAAGTGAGGAAAAATTGTGCAAAGTGCCTTTCCCAAGGACACAACGTCAGGCCCCTGACCGGATTCGAACCCACGACCTAACGGTTGCGAGTCCGAGAGCCTAACCACAAGAGACTTCATAACAAGAGACTTGTACTGACAGGAAAAAGAAACACACAAAATTGTACAGTACCAAAATTGTCCAGAAATTACACTACTGCTAAGTGTAGTGTTCAACTGTGCCTTTAAAGTAGGCCTGCGCGCTCATATGACCTTAGCAGTTGCGAGCGCCGTAAAACCCTATACTACTACTACTACTAAAGTAGGCCTACTCACTGGGACTCACGGAATGCATATTTTGATTTGGGTCAAGTCATTGCCCAGAAATCAGCCAGTTGAGCTTATCATCTTTCAGAACGTCGGCTTAGGATGCAGGAATAGAGTCACTGCTCAGCGGTACATCACGCAAGTCTTGATGCATTTGGTGGCGCCGTTGTTTCTACAGCCATCAGCACTTCTTCCAGCAAGATGACCCAAGACTCCCACCCAAGACTCCCACCCAAGACTCCCACCCAAGACTCCCACCCAAGACTCTCACCCAAGACTCCCCTACTGCTGGTGTCACACAACACTTTCTGAGGCATAATGAAATGAACATGCAGCCCTGTCCAGCTTGTTCACCAGACTTCAGTCTCTTGGAGCACCCTTGAGATGCCTTATCATAGACAGAGAGAGCTCACTGTACACACCCAAGGTCAGACACACATACAGACAGACAGACAGACAGAAAGACAGACAGACAGACACACAGACAGACAGACAGACAGACAGACAGACGGACAGACAGACAGACAGAGGCAGCTCACTGTATACACCCAAGGTCAGACACACAGACAGACAGACAGACAGACAGACGGACTGACAGACAGACGGACAGACAGACAAACAGACAGACACACAGACAGACAGACAGAGGCAGCTCACTGTATACACCCAAGGTCAGAAACAGCAGCACAGATGGACGCAACGATCACCCAGTTGTGTGAACCAATCAAAAACAGGGGAATCACCCCCCCCCCCCCCTTCCCCGATAAACATTATGCACCGCAGAAGTGCAGCAATAATAGCAGCCCAAGGTGGCCAAACAATAGACTGACTTTGGGCATCAAGTTCAAGGTCACACACAGAAAGGCCTCATTTCTGTATACTGTATTCATCTTTCTTTTGCTGGTTAGTACCATAGTGAAGTTCTAGTACCATAGTGAAGTTCTAGTACCATAGTGAAGTTCTAGTACCATAGAACTGGTTTGTTTCTCTTGCAGTTGCAGTAGTGTCTACAAGATCAGTCTACAAGATCAGTCTACAAGATCAGTACATCTTACATATTTCTTCATCTTTACTATGCCAAGTTTCGATAGTTGAACAGTTGTGTCTACAAGATCAGTACATCTTACATATTTCTTCATCTTTACTATGCCAAGTTTCGATAGTTGAACAGTTGTTTAACTATCACCCACATGTTTGTCAAACTCTCAATTGTCTGATCTCTGAGTACAAAAAAGAGGACAACATGGGAGAGAAAAACAGCGAAGGGGAAGGTGCAAAGTGACATCCAACAAACAAAACATTGGAAACTCCATAATTTTGGAACATCAAAAAAATTGTAAGAAACATTTCATGGCAAGATAAAACAATCAAACAAAAAAACGTTTGGTGTTTGGGTATACAGAAAGACTTATCTTCCTAGAGGTAAACTGGTACCAGATGGGGAGGACTTGTGTTGATCTGACAGAGATATATGGCAAAAGACTTTGAGCAAAATATTGGTTCTTGGCACAATCAATCGATAAAATCATACAAGTGGAGAAGGCAGTGGGGGAGCAGGGAGTTTTTTGACAGCTTGTATGCTCCAAGTTATGAAATGTTCTCCCCTACTAAAGTGGCTGCTGCAATTCCTGACTCAAACATGGGAGCTGAGTGGATTACTGAATCTTTGCTTAGGCTTTCCACAGCCTACTACCAGGCCAGGCGAGACCTAGCATCATGTCTTCTTGGATGAACATGCAAAAGCATATCGGGACAGCAAAGAGGTAGGACCTACCAGTGACACCCACCAAGCACCCACTGGTTGGAAGGTAAGAAATCAATCATACTGAGGACTGAAGGGGAACATATAGTAGATTATCGCAGAGACTTTCTATGGGAAAATACACAATAAGAAGAAAGACTTGACAGAAGAAGAAGAGGATGGACAAAAAGAAGAAGCACAGAAAGAAGATTAAAAAGAACAAGATGATCAGGGAGGGAGAGGAGGAGGAGAAGAAGAAAAAGAAGAAGATGATCAGGGAGGGAGAGGAGGAGGAGAAGAAGAAAAAGAAGAAAAGGAGGAAAAGTGAATAATTTCTAACTCACGGTTCTTGTCAAACGGACCAAAATGTCTCAAAATTAATCAATGAACAAGGTATTGAAAGAAAAAAAAACTTTAAAAACTATTTTGAATCTCAAAATGAAGGCCCCACCACAAATAAACGACTTAAAAGAAACCCCAAACTAACTTATGAACTAGGATCAAAGCAAACTAAGAAAAAAAACCATCGTTAATTCTTCAAAACGCAGAAGGAACAAATAATTGTGACTTGTTAGGTTGTTCTATAAAAAGCTCAGTACACGTACACTGACAATGACCAGACGCTGCACTGACCAGACACTGCACTGACAATGACCAGACAC
>NW_004797979.1:287213-288705 GCF_000002075.1 Aplysia californica
CATCTGAACATATATATACCACTACTATCATCTGAACATATATATACCACTACTATCATCTGAACATATATATACCACTACTATCATCTGAACATATATATACTATCCTAATGCAATTGTAAGAAGGCAGTCAAAGTGAGTAGAGTTCTCAAATAATATAATAAGTAGGCCTATAGGTATCTTCATTCCCACGACAGGAAAACAACATTCATTTTTATTTTCTGAAGGCAAAGAACGACAACTGCATCGCCCATGCTCTGTTGCTCCTTCCTGACTAGCAAACATCTGACATTCTTATCTCTCCTCCTGTTTTGTGTTTGCTACTAGACTCTCCGGTAAATCCTCTCATCTTTGGCACTTATATGACCAAATTGTGCTGCAAGTACCTTAACACTCTTACTGAAACAAAAAAGCTTTAGTTTATCATCATTTTTAGTTCATTTCTTTCATTTTTTATTATTAAAAATATGAATTTTCTCTAAAACTAAAAGCAAATTTTAAAATCATTCTTGCCCATCTGTTCAAGGCCATGAGGTAACATGAAAATGTCTGTTACTGTTACAGGTGAAGTAACATGTGGAGAAAGATAGGCGTACAATATGAGCATTTTTTCTCCTGTCTGTCTGAGGTTGATAAAGTAACGAACCCCAAAGAAATGAGGTCCGAAAAGAGTGTTTTACATTGCTCATGAGACCGTAAGTTCATTTCATGAAAAGAAAGCTAGAAACGGAAAAAAAATAATACAAATAAATAGATGGCACCACAAGTTGTTTGTTTCAAGCATAGACTAACAGCTGCCCTGAATGAACTCTGTGAGTTGAGAAGGAGGGTAAGTAAAAATTAAAGCACAGGAAGTAAACGTGTCAATTTTCATTGATGTTCTGTCCTTGCTTTTTAGAGTAGAATCATGATGCCTTAGGCCATAAAGATCACATACATGGAACTCATCGAAGTCTTCGTCCAATCATGACAAACTTGCATGTTCTTTAAAGTCTTATCCAGCAAAACCTCCTCTATATGTATGTAAGTGCTTGCACACAAGACACACTTGCACTGGCCAATACAATGCCACATGCTTCCAGCAGGAATCCACTATACATAGCATTAGAAGAGAAAGTACGGAAAAGTTTTCATCGAATGGAATCAAAGAATACATAGAGTCAGATTTGTACGCCTGTCTCTCTCCTGAGATAATCACTTATTGTATTGGGAGCTGGGAGTATCTTTGCTGACAGATACCTCCGAGTCCTTGATCTGCTGGTACGGCTCCCGGTTACGGTAGAGCCCGTAGTGCTGCACCATGAACAGAACGTCAAAGAGGATGGAGAAGAAGCCAAGGCCAAACTTTGTCGGGTCTCCAAAGATGGAACCCCAGTCGTCTGAAACACAAGGGAAGGTGGAGATCTTTACTCCTATGGTTTGTTTTACAGGTTACCGAAAGGAGGGAGGAGGGAGGGAGAGGGGGGGAGAGAGAGAGAGAGAGAGAGAGAGA
>NW_004797979.1:290927-294096 GCF_000002075.1 Aplysia californica
ATACAGAGAGAGAGAGAGAGAGAGAGAGAGAGAGAGAGAGAGAGAGAGGCAGAAGGTGAAATAAAATCAAAGTGAACACCCACCACTGTTGTAGGAAAGGAGAAACATCTGCAGCAAACTGAGCGAGCCTCCGGTGAAGTCGAGCAAAACGTTGCCAATACTCCATCCCACAGTGCTTTTACGGCGGAAGTTCATGAGGGCCTGGGATTGGATACAAAGAGTCTTAAGTCAACACTTTCAATACCTACCAAAGGACAGTAGAGAATTGTGTACTTGCAGCATATATGTGTGATGTCCGTCCTTCGTTGGCAAAGACGACCGTGACTTTATATCACTTGACAGAGGTGGGGTGAGGTGGAGGGATGTGCGCAGAGATGGCAGACCAGGCCGAGCCAATCTTTGCCTGATTGTCTCTTGCAGTGGGGGCAGGGGATGTGTGGGGCTGAACAAGACAGGAAAGGAGGGCTCTCGTATTCTTTTCTCGACTGCCGTCTCCGTTCTTTGTCTCTGATGCATCTTTCTTCCAACATAGCGACCCCTGTAACCTTACTGAGCGCCAAACTGTGTGATTACGAGCAGCTTCGTCTTCCCACGTGGTACGAGGAATGTCACATCGCTTCAGTGATGCTTTTACGGAGAATGTCACATCGCTTCAGTGATGCTTTTACGGAGAATGTCACATTGCTTCAGTGATGCTTTTATGGGGAATGTCACATCGCTTCAGTGATGCTTTTACGGAGAATGTCACATCGCTTCAGTGATGCTTTTACAGGGAATGTCACATGGCTTCAGTGATGCTTTTATGGGGAATGTCACATCGCTTCAGTGATGCTTTCAGCACATCTTTGAAGTGTTTTTTCTATCCACAGAGGGCCTATTTGCCTGAAGTGAGCTCACTATAGAGTAACCTCCTTGGGACGCCAGAGTGGTCCATGCGGTGAACATGGCCGGCCCACCGGAACAGGGAATGCAGTAGGATAGCGTAGATGCTCTCTGTCTCGGCCTGTTAGAGCATCTCAGTGGATACATAATAATATACAGTATAACACGTATCACACAGATAGCTCGAATTCGTCAGGACAGGCCTCGGTAGTTCCAGGAACAAGAAGTAAAAAAACGGTACCCCAGGCACAGTTCGACAGAAGCGCGATTTCCAGTCTTCTCTGTTCCACTTGTCCGTGTAATATTGTATATATGTATGTGTGTGTGTGTGTGTATATATATATATATATATATATACACAACTGTAGAACACATTGCTGTGTTAGGACAAGTTTTCTTTCCTTTACTTCTCAAGTGGTGACAGAATTTATGTGCCGGCCTGTGCATGCATCAGCTCCACAAAAGGTGCAAAGTCCACACAGATATTGTTTTCTTTTTTTCCCTCTTTCTGTGAAAGTTATTTACCCGTTGCTGTGTAACAAAATAAAAGTATTGGAGCAGGCCGGGAAAGGACAACTGGGTTTTTCTCCGGTAAAACAGGTAGGCCACATATTCAAGACAGGACTGTAGAGGAAGAGTAAGGACCAGAAAAAAGCTACCAAAACAAAGATAGCACACAATAAAATAAGGAGATATTTCACGATTTCTCAATCAGTCAGCGGTCACCTTAGCCGCGTTCTTCCGTTGGTGACTCATTCTTTCACACAACACACCTCCATCTTCCAAAGTCTCTGCTTTGAAGTATTATTTCATGAAATTGTAAACCCTGTGGAATTTTACTTTTTCCATAAACTGGAGGTAGGAGGTCTTTCCTTATTTGTCTTTACCTCTTTTCTGCCCTACAGCCAGGGGCACAAACAACAGATCACAGATCACAGATCACAAAACACAGATCACAGATCACAGAACACAGAACACAGATCACAGAACACAGAACACAGATCACAGATCACAGATCACAGAACACAGAACACAGATCACAGATCACAGAACACAAACAACAGATCACAGAACACAGAACACAGAACACAGAACACAAACAACAGATCACAGAACACAGAACACAGAACACAGATCACAGAACACAAACAACAGATCACAGAACACAGATCACAGAACACAGAACACAGATCACAGAACACAGAACACAGATCACAGATCACAGAACACAAAACACAGAACACAGAACACAGAACACAGAACACAAAACACAGAACACAGAACACAGAACACAGAACACAGAACACAAACAACAGATCACAGAACACAGAACACAGAACACAGATCACAGATCACAGAACACAGATCACAAAACACAGATCACAGAACACAGATCACAAAACACAGATCACAGAACACAGATCACAGAACACAGAACACAAAACACAGAACACAGAACACACAACACGAAACACACAACACGGAACACGGAAACAGAACACGGACACAGAACACAGAACACGGAAAGAACAAACCAACTGACCTGAGGCATGTATTTGATGAGAGTGACCCCGAGTTTGATGTAGGAGAAGTAGTAGAGGTAAGTCAGCCAGGTGATTGTATGCGTCAATGTCACAATCAATGCAATAGCAGCAAACAGCCAAGCGCCCACCAAAAGGCCAATACAGATTTTGGAAACACGCTGATCCCCTCGCTGAAATCACAAAAAGAAAACAATTTTTTCTTTTTAATTGGCAGGAAAACATTCGCATATGACGGAAACATTTCTATACATGTGTACCATTGCTGTAAAATCAGGCACTCATCAATATGATGACATCGAAGAAACCAACACATGTCTGCTTGTTGGGCAATTTTTTTCCTAAAAATTTGGGCCTATGTTGATCGCCTTCCCAAGTCACAGAAAGGCAGAAGTAAAAATATTTACTATTCTGGTCTTTGATATTTTACCTTAAGAGACACAAGAATTGGGTTTCAATACGTCTCCAGTCACAGGTTGATAGTCTGTCTCTGAAACAAAATGTATACCAAGAGCCGGTAACACTCTCTTACACTGCAAGATCAACAAAGCTTTGTTGTATACCATGAGCCGGTAACACTCTCTTACACTGCAAGATCAGCAAAGCTTTGTTGAAAAACAAGAGTCGGTAACACTCTCTTACACTGCAAGATCAGCAAAGCTTTGTTGGAAAACAAGAGTCGGTAACACTCTCTTACACTGCAAGATCAGCAAAGCTTTGTTGGAAAACAAGAGTCAGTAACACTC
>NW_004797979.1:294196-296886 GCF_000002075.1 Aplysia californica
ACAGAACACAAACAACAGATCACAGAACACAGAACACAGAACACAGAACACAGAACACAAACAACAGATCACAGAACACAGAACACAGAACACAGAACACAGAACACAAACAACAGATCACAGAACACAGAACACAGAACACAGATCACAGATCACAGATCACAGAACACAGATCACAAAACACAGAACACAGATCACAAAACACAGATCACAGAACACAGATCACAGAACACAGAACACAAAACACAGAACACAGAACACACAACACGAAACACACAACACGGAACACGGACACAGAACACGGACACAGAACACAGAACACGGAAAGAACAAACCAACTGACCTGAGGCATGTATTTGATGAGAGTGACCCCGAGTTTGATGTAGGAGAAGTAGTAGAGGTAAGTCAGCCAGGTGATTGTATGCGTCAATGTCACAATCAATGCAATAGCAGCAAACAGCCAAGCGCCCACCAAAAGGCCAATACAGATTTTGGAAACACGCTGATCCCCTCGCTGAAATCACAAAAAGAAAACAATTTTTTCTTTTTAATTGGCAGGAAAACATTCGCATATGACGGAAACATTTCTATACATGTGTACCATTGCTGTAAAATCAGGCACTCATCAATATGATGACATCGAAGAAACCAACACATTTCTGCTTGTTGGGCAATTTTTTTCCTAAAAATTTGGGGCCTATGTTGATCGCCTTCCCAAGTCACAGAAAGGCAGAAGTAAAAATATTTACTATTCTGGTCTTTGATATTTTACCTTAAGAGACACAAGAATTGGGTTTCAATACGTCTCCAGTCACAGGTTGATAGTCTGTCTCTGAAACAAAATGTATACCAAGAGCCGGTAACACTCTCTTACACTGCAAGATCAACAAAGCTTTGTTGTATACCATGAGCCGGTAACACTCTCTTACACTGCAAGATCAGCAAAGCTTTGTTGAAAAACAAGAGTCGGTAACACTCTCTTACACTGCAAGATCAGCAAAGCTTTGTTGGAAAACAAGAGTCGGTAACACTCTCTTACACTGCAAGATCAGCAAAGCTTTGTTGGAAAACAGTCATTAGGATGAGCAGTCATTTTGTGGACACAGTGACACTTACCTCATACAGGAAACATTGCACAATTGTGAGGATGGTGACAAACACAGCGTGAAGAGTAAAGATGACATCATTCAGCTGCACAGGGTTAATGCCTCTGGGATGGTCACTGAAGTACTCAGCCTGTGGATCGAAACCAGGGAAAAATTTCCATCAATGCAAAGGGTTCAGTCGGATAATTCTTAAAACTGGAAACCAAGAAACAGTCCTTGAAAGGCCTTGAAAAATAATTATAAATAAGTATTTGGCTCTGTTTCGACTAACAATAATCTTTTACTTTTAAAAGTCTCAGTACACCTTTCTTCACAGTTCCTGTTTCATTTCATCTATTTCATTCTCTCATTTTAAACATTTATTTAAATCATGATAAAAGACTTATCTCCAGTTCCACTTTTTAAATAACCTAGAGATTGGGCCGAAAGGGCAATTACACAAGAAAATAAGTGTTATTGAACATTAATACTGGCTCCCCTCAAATGCTTGGCTTTCCATTACATTTTTCAAGAAGGAAAAGAACGTAATTGAGTTAAATCCAACATCAACTCTGTACTTTACTGTATTTGTCCATTTTGAAAGCAATGGCACCACAATTGTAGCCTTGAGAGAATCATAAACCTCAAAAATCATCATAAACAATTCTATCACAGACAGCTTTCCAGATCTCCCCTGCAGGCTCCCTTGTGATCTTTTCTCCTTCTCTGCTACCATACGTCAGTCATTATATATATCTCCTCATTCTTTTTCTGCTAAGTTACACCTTAGTATCACCTCTAATCTTCGACACTTATATGACCTAATTGTGATGCAAATGTCGTAAACCTTTCATTGAAACGAAAACAAAGATCTCACCTGAACTGATGGGACCCAGTACATGCCTACGTTGAAGAAGCCGTAAGCCAAGAATCCAGTGATGTTGTAGCAAAGGAAGTCAAAGTTGAGGCCAATCACACTGTAGGGGGAGAACAAGCACATTCATTGGATGATACCAGAATACAAATGAAATTGTCCAAGACCGCCACCCATTATTGAGGAGAAAAGTGGTTGTCTTAAGACAGGTAGATGTGCTCGCGAACAAGTGTGTGAACACGTGTGTTTCTCCCAGCTCTCGTCCGTGTGTTATACCAGTCCAGTCCAGTGAAGTGGCAAAACACGAGAAGAAAGAAAAGAGGTGGACGACGAAAACAAAAGACAATCCCTGTGCTGTTTAGTGTTTATGATTTAGAAAACTCGTGCATCAGCAGCAGACCGAAAAACAGAATTAACATTAACAATTTGGTCAAAATCGACTGTCGGAACTTTTTTCAAGAAGTACCACAAAATGTGAGAGTAGCGTGCCGTACCACAAAATGTGAGAGTAGCGTGCCTCAACACCAGGTCATGCCGTAATACAGCGGACGAGTTAAATGATTTAATTATTGAGATGAACCTTGATGTTTTCTGTATGACAGAATCATGGTTGCAGGAGTACGGTGACGATGTGATTTTATCAGCAATATGTCCAGTTGATTATTTAATTAAGTCTTTCCCTCGTGTCGGGCGTAGAGGAGGAGGAGAAGCATTTATTTATAGAACTAATT
>NW_004797979.1:299020-299673 GCF_000002075.1 Aplysia californica
CAATGGTACATAGTCTAAATAGCCGTATACACTGCTCACAGCCCAATGGTACGTAGTCTAAACAGTCGTATACACTGCTCACAGCCCAATGGTACATAGTCTAAACAGCCGTATACACTGCTCACAGCCGAACGCTCCGTATCCCGGACTCTAGCATGGAGATCGTAAGGAGAGAATGCGTCGCTGTTTCGGGCTCTTCCTCTCTACAGCTTTTCTGGCGCACCGAGCCCCCTCACCGATGTGAGGTCTCCATGTTACTTCGACAGTTTTCCTCTGCTGCCAACTTTAGGATTTATTCCAGCCTGGGTCCTCTCGCTTCAACCAGATCCAGAGACTGGCTTTCTCTGCTGTCTCCTGAAGGGAGTTTGTGAGTTTATTGCCTTTCTTTGCAGTAAGTCCTGCCACTCTCATCCATTTACGGGCGCTTGTTGCTACAAAACCTCTGCATCCTACCTCTACCGGAAAATGGGTTGCCTTCCAATCATCCGGCCTCCTCACATTGTTCGATGAGTGCCTTGTAACGGTTTTCTTTCCGCTCATGAGCGGCATAGATATTGTCCTGGTGGGGCACCCTGAGCTCTACCAAGTGCACCTCTTTGTCTTTTTCCTCCCATAACACAATGTCTGGCTTTTTCCTAGTTGGGATGGGGAAG
>NW_004797979.1:301839-304727 GCF_000002075.1 Aplysia californica
TAACAACAACAACAACACTGGATCGATAACATCCGCTTTAAAACACACCGATAACAACAACAACAACACTGGATCGATAACATCCGCTTTAAAACACACCGATAACAACAACAACAACACTGGATCGATAACATCCGCTTTAAAACACATCGATAATAACATCCACTTTAAAACACATTCCTGCGTGAATTTTACTGAAATATATTTGATTAAAGACACAAACAATACTGACCATAAGAACAAAAGTACGTTTTTTCTGGACACTCACCTAAAGTCTGTCAAAGTTTTAATCATTCCTATTGTCTCAAATATTGGTTCTAATATAAAGCATTATCAGCAGCTTCATTACTTGTTTAGACTACTTCACTGAACACAATAATTCTATATTATTACCCTTTATTTTTCAACTAATTCCTTTATCGGGCCAGCTTATAATTCCTATGTCACTATCAATCTGAAATAATTAATGCATAAGGGTAATTAATGCATAAGGGTAATTAATGCAGAGTAACTAAGCTTTGCCAACCTTTTCCTTTTCCAGTTGGTGTAGACTTGAGGGTAGAAAGACACCGACCATGCCACAAAGTAGACCCAGCCAATCACAGCATTGATGATGACCAGCGCAGAGCTATGGACCACATCCACACGTATATAAGCTTTCTTGATGCTGTCCGGGTGACAAAAGAAGATAGATAATTTTGTTAACGTAAGATTCACCTTCATCACCTTTATAGCATATTCCACAATATCAAGAATGGGCTTGGAACATTAGGACTTAAGCACTCCTCACCAGGAATTAAAAAAAACAACTTAACAACAACAGCATTGTAATCCTGAACTGAAATTCTCTTGAAAAAAAAAAATTAAAATATCAAATGTTTTTAAAGGGTCATTGGAAAACATACCAAGACTGAAAGTGGAAAGTAAAGGCTTTGGTATTTTTCAATGACAATTTGAGTAGCAGCCACTACAAACAACATCCAAAATCCTCCTTAGAAGTAGCAAAGATTCTGTAACACTGAGACAAAAACATGCTCTTGGAATTACGACCATGACTCACTCAGTCTATAGACAAAAACTCCCCAACGAAACAATACATTGAAAATCTTACTATGCAAAAGAAAAAAAAAAGATGCAAGATAACCCTCCAAACTAAAAATAAACCAACTACAAGATGACCACGGAACTCACTCCTCAAATTCCACAGACGACGAATTGACCCCAACAATCACATGACCGCCATTGTTCCCGATGATCTGCACTACCCACGAGGTACGGTTGTTGCTGGCATCCACCGTGATGTTTGGAATAGGTACGATGTAATCATGGCTATCTACATACTTGTCCTCATATGTAAACAACAGAGTTGTGTTTTCTTGCAAAAAAGAGCTGAAACAAAAACCATAGGAAATCCGTGAAGAATAGAATAGAACAGTAATTGTCATTATTTAACGTTCCAAATAAAAATATAGACAATTTAGAAATGGGCTGCAGAGTGGGATACACACAGCAGATCAGCACAAAGAATGAAGTACTCCAATTTTAGATTTTGTCAATCACAATTTGGGAATCAAACTCATGTCCTCTGCAAATAATGACCAAAAGGTTATACTTTCTAGACCACCAATTCTGAATCTGCAGGATGGGAACAGTTTTCTGGCCCCTGGTCATGACAGTAAAAAAACAACCCACAAAATATGTCTCCAAATTCCAAGAGAGACTGTTACTGTCATACATGCATTATATATATATATATATGTAATATACAGCACATTTTAGAAGCTTGTTACGAAGATGACACTATGCAAAACACCAATACCAGATACAATATAAAATGCAAATACCAGAGACAGAAACAGATCACTACAAATAAAAAGAGACAATAATTAGCGAAAATCCAATCAAAATCAGATACGCTTTCCTTTGAAGCAACATACCAAACTTTGAGATGAATACTAGAAAAACCTACTGATGCCTGAGAAAGAAAGAGTCAAGACAGAACAATTAAAAACCACAGAACTAATTAAAACAATCTCAACGAAGAACCTATTCGCAAGCCGTACAGTTGAGTGGTAAACAAGGTTTCCACATATTATTTTTCTATTTGTCCCAAGTGTCTGATAATCCATCAATTAAAATACAAATTAACTCAAAAATAGCAGAACTCACCTGCCACTAAAGATTTTGTCAGTTCTTAATCATGGATGGAGTTATATTAAAGACAAAGCCATGCTGGTGACTCTTCTGAAGTTAAAATGACTATGGTGATAATGGCAAATAGGTGATTCGACAAGCACTCATTGCAAGAACTCTGACTTTAAATATTTTCGAGAAAAAGCTAAATTACCTCTTATCTACACAGGCTATCTATATCAACAGTGCACCTATATTTTAAATGCCGCTGCCATGGTGAGAGAGAAAGACAGAGAGAGGACAGACAAAAGAGAGAGTGAGGACAGGAAAAAGAGAGAGAGAGAGTTTAGTTTTAGTAGAGCTTTTACGGTGCTTGCAACTGCATTAGGTCATATGAGTGCAAAGGGGCGGATGTCAACAGAGAAGTCCTTACAAAAGGGAATCAGGCTTACTCTGCTCACCTCTCTAGCTTCAAACAGCACAAAGTCTGCTTCGACTACCAAGGCACCCCGGAAATAGCGGGTCACAAGAGAGTGACAAACAATTGAAACATACAAAAGAAGTAGAGGGAAAATGACGATAGTAAGGATTAGGAAAGAAAAAGCAGCAGTTCCCTGTTGCAGTTCAGGCCCAGTTATGAGCGTGACATCCATGATACAGCCCATTTACAATTCTAATGAGCATAAGAGCAGGTTAATGTGCCCCCCCCTTTGGGAATGACCTAAAGATACTTCAGTCAGTAGCACCTCCCGGGG
>NW_004797979.1:305151-317208 GCF_000002075.1 Aplysia californica
TATCCTTATATATATATATATATATAAATACCAGTATACATTAGAACTCCTACATGAATAATATAAAACTGTTTTGTTTTTTGTCTGCATCATGGAAATAAATGCCCTTGTGCATGAATGCAGAATTACATTATGCCTTTGCCGACTAGTAAATGTCTTATAAAGTGCAATGAACATGGTAAATTATGGAAACGCTCTTTTATAACTATCATGAAAAATATAATAACTCAAGGAGCTTTGTATTTGCTGAAATACGAAATGTTCCTTACTGAAAAAAAGACTTTGGTAACTTTATGACATTAGGGTAATCTTTCAAAACTGTAAGGCCATCAAAGAAAAAGGAAAATGCGAATTTAACGTCCATCTCTCTTAAGAGTAAGTTAATTTTTATAAATTTTACTAAGAGTTTCAAGGCACTTGCAACACAATAAGGTCATATATAAGTGCTGAAGTTTAGAGGTGTTACAAGAGAGTAACAAACACAAAAAAGAAGGAGGGGAGATAAAGACGACAGGTGTTTGATAGGAAAAAAGGAGCAAACCACACCAGAGCACCCGCCAACCACTCACAAGACTGAATTAAAAGGGTGGAGAGTCATGCAAATTCTAAAAACAACCCAAGTGCAAGAACTTCCCATAGAAGATTCGAACCAGTGTCGTCTATATCATTGCACTTATGAAAATGTATCAGCAATTGAGCTAATAACACACAGCCCATGTTCCCTTGCAAGATAACATAGCCGTAAGGAACAAGACGCGATCACAAGCACAAGATCTATATATAAATAATCTGGCATTGGACCAATTTACCCAGAACGGGTGACCCTAATGGTTGATATGATGTATCTCACTGAGCTTTCATATCTGCATATATCATGTTGGATTTTTCTGAAACCTTCTTGATAATTAATTATATCATCTGTGATTTTTCCCCACACATAAGCACTAACGACTGTCAAAACACAGCTGCATCATTTGGGATGACATACCCTCCTACTGTCACCAAAACGCTTTTGTGTTTGGGGAGTCACTTTAAAAGTAGGTCGAACAGGGGTGTCATTACAGTTCGTCACTAGGAAATATAAACACTGATTTTTCACCTTTTTTTATCCGGATTTGCTATCTGTTAGCAACTGAGACATTGACTTATTAACTCTTTATTCCATCAAAAGATTTGTGAAAATTCTGCAACTAATTAACCAGTGATCCAGTTTGGATGAGACAGCAATACCCTCCAAATTGACATGTTTTGCTAAGCTTGGGACACACACAAACATAAAAAAAAGCTTCCCCTAATTCTATCATTTGTCTTTCATTTCCTCAAGGCTGAGGCCCTGAGCGCTAGACTTGCCCAGTTAGCAAGACATAGCAAGACATGTGTACAAAATGCACAGGGGTATGTCTCTACAAGGCAAGTCCTTCCAAGCATATCCTTCTTTTTCTGTCCCTTGCTCTACCCTGCCACTCTGTCCAATGTGATGATATGTCCCAGTGCCAGGTCGCACTGTGTGTCCATCCCGCATGCTTCTATATATATATATATTATATGGGTTGTGGATTGAACGTGTTTCTTTTCTTTTACCAAAGATGAGGAACATCCCGTTAAAACATAGCACTGTGTGTTGTACCACATGCAGCCTATGTCAGTCCATCAGGCCAAAACATGCACGTGGCAAAGAGAAAGTCGTTTAGAACAAAGCAAGCATGTTTCTTCTACTCAAGCATTTTCTCATTTATAGTTTCATTTCCAACTTCCATTTATTATTATAATAACATTTTTATCTGGAAAAAACACTACAATTATTTAAATTAATGTAACTTTGTAAGCGTGTGCACTGTGAGCTGAATGCTGGGGAGAAGAATGAACCATTAAATTGGGTGTAGGCGAAAACAGATGTTGCCACCCAAATTGTCCTGAGTGAATTGTTCTCATGGGTGAACCTATAATTTATACCGAAACAACAACAAAAAAAGAAAGCAAAATGATTGTTAAGCAGAAATACCACAACTTTGTTCTAAGCTCAAATGCAAGAGACCATGAGAGACTGGAATTTTTTTTAAATACAAAAAACCAGCAACCATTTTGATCTTCTTAACTGCTCTAAAAAAAAACCTGTTATTTCAACAGACGAGTTTACCTGCATAGCCATCTTCATTTCAAAAAGGTTCCTGTTCTCTTTTCTGGTACTTTGATGTCAAGATCAGACATAGATGAGTCATCACTGAGATTGAACTATCAACTATCATTTCAGTCCTGCTTCCATATAATCATAAGCATTCTGTGAACTTGAACAGTTGACAGATTCCATTTCCTGTATTTTGTTTCCATTTCTACGTTTCAACTGCCATACTCAATGTAGAAGAATGTTATTCTAATTTTCTTTCACTTTCTCACAGTAGGCCTAAAATAACGGTCAATAGTATTCTTGATAAATTTCACAGCTTCCCTTCTCAGACGTCAACCTTATACAGTTTCCCAATCTGCAAAATTGTACCCCAGTCAAAACAGTCAAATACATATCACTTCTGAGAGTCCCTATTTATCATTACATGTACCTCCATATTAAAGTGGACTGTGGCTTCTGAACCCATCTGAATAAATGTCTTCCTCCAAAGAACGATTAAGAGAGGCTAGCATTTTTATAACTTTGACCCCTATCAACACGCTGGGTATAGCCACCTGATTTGTCATTACCTATGATGAGACCTTGGCCGTTCTTGATTACATCAAGATTGAACTGCTATCAATAATAATTTCGATTTTTGTTTCCATCAGTGCTTCGAAGACTTGAGAAAAGTTTCAAATTGACAGTTGACTGGTGGAGTTTTCTTCATTCTGTTTTTATTTGTCTGTTAAAACTGCTATCATCATCATTGTCGTCTTTCTCACCCTGCACCAGGGTATCGGCCATGGATAAACCCTTTCCACCTTTCTCTATTCTGAGCTAGCCTCTTGATGTTATTCCATGTCTTCCCACTTTTCCGTACACAAATTTCTGTTATTCTTCTCCAGGTTCCATGCGGTCTTCCCCTTGATCTTTTACCCTGTGGATTCCAATTCAACACTTTCTTTGTTATGCAGCTGCCTGACTTCCTGAGAGTATGTCCAATCCATCACCACCGCCTCTTTCTACCACCTCATCTCTGACTGGGATCTAAAACTGCTAAACTAAAGGTAAAAGAAATCTTACGAAAATAATCCACTTGCTTACAGTACAAACACGACCTATATAATTAACTCGATATTTCCAGGTTCTGATAAATTCACCAATGTTGTTTCTCTTTTAACAAAACCTCTGCTTATAAACTGTCAACCTTCTTTTCACAATTTCACAATCTAGAACATACTACAATAAAAACAGTGCTACATATCACTCACTTAAGCTCCTGTTCACAAATGAATACTATGACCTCACCTCTGAATACATCTTTAATAATTTCTCTATGACCTCAACTCTGAATACATCTTTAATAATTTCTCTATGACCTCACCTCTGAATACATCTTTAATAATTTCTCTATGACCTCACCTCTGAATACATCTTTAATAATTTCTCTATGACCTCACCTCTGAATACATCTTTAATAATTTCTCTATGACCTCACCTCTGAATACATCTTTAATAATTTCTCCCACTAAAGTGAGGACATAGGTTACCAGTTTTAGTTTTACAGCTTTGACCATCATCCACACACCTGCCCCGTGAACTCTGAGGCAGAAGAACCACATTATTACCCACCATGAGATGGCGGCTGTGCTTGGTGAATGCAGCAGCTGGTTCACAATACACACATTATCTGTTAAAAGCTCTCATTTTTTAAAACCTAATTATGCCTTGTTTTCTCAACAGTTTACCTTATATACTATACAATAGTTTAGTCATTACAGCAGTACCACAGCAATCTAACTACTAGTAAATCAGCCTGTGTTTCATCCCATTGTGCTTGGCAGATTTTGCTTTCAATTACTCTTCCTGACAACTGTCCAGAAAATGCTAATCAAGCACAATTGTGATAGCTCGGGAACGGTAGGGTTTTATATATATACATACCACATTGTGTGTGTGTGTGTGCGTGTGTGTGTGTGTATGTGAGAGAGAGAGAGAGAGAGAGGGAGGGAGGGAGGGACACAGAGAGAGAGAGAGAGAGAGAGGGAGGGAGGGAGGGAGGGAGGGAGGGAGGGAAGGAGGGAGAGAGAGAGAGAGAGGGAGGGAGGGAGGGAGGGAGGGAGGGAGGGAGGGAGAGAGAGAGTATAACATAGTTTTATGGTTTTACCACCATTAGCAATGGGAATTTATCTTTCTGCTGTTGTTGCAATGGTAAGTGTTTTCTGTATCTCGGCCAGAGCAGAATTCAATGTCCGTGAAAATGTTATGGTCATTAAATAGATCTAGGCCAGGCTAATAAATTTTATACATACACACAACAAAAATGTGTTGCTTGTGATAATAAAGTAAAGAACTTCAATACCCTAAATTATCTCTAAATTTGCTATGGCATTCACAAAACAAACCAGCTGGCCCATCAGATCCACACAGCTCAGTTTATCAGCTTTGAGGAAGTGAAACAAAACGGCTGGCCCATCAGATCCACACAGCTCAGTTTATCAGCTTTGAGGAAGTGAAACAAAACGGCTGGCCCATCAGATCCACACAGCTCAGTTTATCAGCTTTGAGGAAGTGAAACAAAACGGCTGGTCCATCAGATCCACACAGCTCAGTTTATCAGCTTTGAGGAAGTGAAACAAAACGGCTGGCCCATCAGATCCACACAGCTCAGTTTATCAGCTTTGAGGAAGTGAAACAAAACGGCTGGCCCATCAGATCCACACAGCTCAGTTTATCAGCTTTGAGGAAGTGAAACAAAACGGCTGGCCCATCAGATTCACACAGCTCAGTTGATCAGCTTTGAGGAAGTGAAACAAAACGGCTGGCCCATCAGATCCACACAGCTCAGTTTATCAGCTTTGAGGAAGTGAAACAAAACGGCGAGAAGCTTGCTTGGTGGAAGATTTATGAATGTTGTTTCAACTTGAGCCTTTACACTCTTTTGCTTCCACCATCAATATACTCCTACCTGTTTTCACATCTTGAAAGAAGGACGCACTTTGAGATAAGATAAGATAAATCCTTATTGTCCAGATCCTAGCACATTGGTCTGGTGTTTCACCATGCATGCATGCACACACACACATGCACACACACAAAGCATGTCTTTACAAGGAGAGAAAGACACTTCTGAGGGAACAAACGTCTCTCTTTTTCTAGATTCTGAGACTTCAGAAAAGCTGATGATCTCTATTTCCATGCAGGTTCTTTTGTTGTGTTTTCTTTGAGTAGACAGAAGCACATCGACAGAATTTATACAGAGATTTAGTGCTGGGAAAAGGTAAGACAGAAAGACAGAAACAACAGAGGGAAAGTAAAGAAGTAGGACCTACCAGAAGCGCCCTCCAACCACCTGTATGCAGGTTCTGTAAAAAATCTTTCTCTCAGGAGCACCCGCACCAATGCACACTGGCATTAGCACAGGTTGGCCCATATTTCATTATTACAGCTGCTGACAATGTTAAAACATGAACAAATAAAAAAGCACTGTTGTGGCTGGGTGCCTGCTGACCTGAATAAAACCGAATATATTACACAGCACAACTGTTGAAAACACAAAAGACAACAAATTGAACTACATGGGAATAAAACGTTATACTTTAGCAAGCTGATGAAAGGCTCACATACCACAAACTTTCATCATACAAAAACACACCAAACAAAAGAGGAAAATACCTGATGGACAATGTGACATTCGACGTACCTGATGGACAATGTGACAATCGACATACCTGATGGACAATGTGACATTCGACGTACCTGATGGACAATGTGACATTCGACGTACCCGATGGACAATGTGACATTCGACGTACCTGATGGCCAATGTGACATTAGACGATGGACAATGTGACATTCGACGTACCTGATGGACAATGTGACATTCGACGTACCTGATGGCCAATGTGACATTAGACGATGGACAATGTGACATTCGACGTACCTGATGGACAATGTGACATTCGACGTACCTGATGGCCAATGTGACATTAGACGATGGACAATGTGACATTCGACGTACCTGATGGACAATGTGACATTCGACGTGTCTCCAATTTCTGTATCTATTGAATCCGTGGAGAAGTGAGCAACAATGGTACCATTTTGACCTGAATTTGAAACACACACAAAGGTGGAGAATATAATATTGCATTTATAAAATGGGTGACCTTATTTAGGCCACATATGGCCTAAATAAGCTAAACCCCCCTCCTTTACCTTATTTAGGCCACATGTGGCCTAAATAAGCTAAACCCCCCTCCCTTACCTTATTTAGGCCACACCTGTGGCCTAAATAAGCTAAACCCCCCTCTCTTACCTTATTTAGGCCACACCTTTACACAAAGTCACAGAAATATTCCTTTTGTGCTTATTGAGGTACAGTGCAGGGTGATTTTACCTGCAAGGATAATTGGACAAAATGGGCAAAATCTTTCTTGCTAATGGTCGTATGTAGTTATGTAGACAAATCCTATATCATTGTCTTTTTTTTTTCTTAATAAAACTGCTCATGGTTATTAAAGAGTAAGCCAACTAGGTAGTAATTTCGGATTCCTAATACTAATATTATTATGGGCATTCTTAAAATTTTTAAACTTGTTTTTAGCGCTTTTCTCAATGTAAAACGGATTCCGTAAAAAAACAATGACCTTATCTTTCTTTTTCAAAGTATTGTGCATATATTTGTGTGAAACTATATATTCTATGCTTTCATGTACATGAAAAAAGCTAATAAAGGCAAGCAAAATGTTCTTCAGAGACATAGATCTAGTAGTAGGCCCACTGAATTTTTTTTTATAAACCGGGAAAGATGACCAGAAAATAACAAAATTATTTTATGATCTTCACTTGCACTTGCAATTTTTTTGATAAATTACAGTCTACCTCATTGTCTTTTTTTTCCATCATTTTTCTTCACTATTCATGACAACTGGCATGTATTGTTTTCAGTTATTATCAAGAAAGTGGATAGGCGGACTACGGGGTCTATCTAGCCAAAAGGATAGGTGGACCCCGGGGTCTACCTAACAAAATGCTAGGATTTAGGATGTGAACCCCGGAGTCGGCGTAGTGAAATAAGTAGATCTAGGTTTAACTAAGGATCGGTGGACCCCGGGGTCAACATAGTGAAATAAGTAGATCTCAGTTTATTTTATAGTAGGACTGGCGGAGCCCGTGGTCAACGTAGTGAAATTATAAGTAGATATAGGTTTAATTAAGGATTGGTGGACCCCGGGGTCAACGTAGTAAAATCAGTAGATCTAGGTTTAATTAAGGATTGGTGGACCCTGGGGTCAATGTAGTGAAATAAGTACATGTAGATCTAGGTTTAATTTTAAGGATTGGGGGACCCTGGAGTCAACGTAGTGAAATAGGTAGGTTTAAGGTGGACCCCAGGGTCTACCTAACGAAATGCTAGTTAGGTTTTTAGAATAGGTGGAACCTGCGGTCACCGTAGTAAAATAAGTAGGTTTAATCTAGGTGCCCCGGGGGTCCACCAATCCTTAATTAAACCTTCTTATTCCTCTACGGCTATGGTGACTCCGGGGTCCACCAATCCTTTTAAAATTAACCCTACTTATTTCACTACGCTGACCCCAGGGTCCACCAATCTTTAAAGAAACATACTTATTTCACTACGGTGACCCCGGGGTCCACCTGTCCTAAAACCTAGTATTTCGCTAGGTAGACCCCGGGGTCCACCTTAAACCTGCTTATTTATCACTACGTTGACCCCGGGGTCCACCAATCCTTACTTAAACCAAACCTTATTTCACTACGGTGACTCCGGGGTTCACATCCTAAAACCTAGTATTTCGCTTTGCAGACCCCGGAGTCCACCTATCTTCTTCAGGACTAAACTATTATCAATTTGCAATTTTCATTGATTAGCATATTTTTTTAAAAATATTGAATCAGAGACTCGCTGTCTAAAAAGTCCACTGCTAATGCTATTCTTTTCAAAGAAAATGGCACAATTTGATTTTATGACATGTTGAAAAAAAGAGTTTTAAAAATATCCCGAAAACAACATAAAATGATATATAGACCTCTCTCTCTCTCTCTCTATATATATATATATGTGTGTGTGTGTGTGTGTGTATTTTATTATGTATACTAAAAGACTGAGCAGAGGCTTACAATGTAAATTCTGTGCTCTACAAGTAGAGAAAATCTTAAGTTTACGTAAAACAGATTTTAGAAAAAAAAGTTGGATCTAATTATTCTAATAAAAGTAAAAGTGATTGTTATGCTGAGATTTGTTATTATTAACTCTGGAAATACAGTTACTTGCTGAATCTAAAAGTAACTAGAACTGTGCAATTCGTTTTATTTCAATTCCAAAGCCCAAAGGCATAGCAATAATAAGTTAGATCTAGATCTAGCAGTTGTAGGCTCTCTGGCTGCTTCTAGCATAGGCCTGCTACTACTGATTCTAGACAGGGAATCTAGATCTTGCTATCGCCTGCACTATTAAAGTCAAATATATGGTAAAATAAAAACAAAACTCAATTTTTTGTCAGTCAGTACATCCCAATTGCCATAGCCGCACGTATTAATAGTTGAATAATGCGATACCGAAGCAACACGTTATCACAGTGTGCAGGGGAGAGCGAGGTGCTCGGTCGATTCGGTGGTTCGGCTTTTCTAGATCTATGCATTTTTTACGGAAAGCCCTATTACCTGGCCTATTACTAGATCTATTAGTGTGGTGAAAACTTCAACCTCTACAGCTCAGGCGTCAAAAGATGCTGGAAAATAATATTACGCCCTGAAGTTTCATAATTTATTTTTATACAAAATAACACAGTACACAGCCAGTAGTTTTTATTTCATTGAGTTATAAAAATGGCCTTCGTATAAAAATTGCCACGTTTTCAGAAGCAAATTTTAATAGTTCTAGTTCTACCGAATCGATTTTCACGCGAATTCAACCATTTTGATGATCTTTCTTTTCCTTTTAAAAAGATGTAGATCTAGGCCTGTCGGATGTGGCAGTGCGAATAACACTGAGCTGTTTAGACCCATCAAAACACGAGGCTTCGTGGCCGATCACAAAAGTCTACGGGGCTTATCAAGGCCGATTCGCCCTGCTGCGAGCACGTTCACTAAACTGCCTACTAGATAGAATCTACTACCAAATATTCTCTACACGATCTTTGCTACTACTACTACTAGGCCTACTAGCCTACATGTACTACTACAAGACAGTATGAGAGAGTGTCACTCAGGCAAAGATAGTGTAACTTTGACTCAGCCACGTTGTGTACACTCTTTTTATACCCCAAATTTAACCCGGAAGTCCATTCGGAGGATTACACCTTTTCACTTGACCAAAGTGTGCCAAAATGGTAGCCTAGCTTTTGCCCCTCCATGAAGGAAAAATCTGGCCCTCATTCAAACCATTGGGATTGAGCAAAATTTTGCGTGTTGTGCTTTGTTCTTTACAATATTCATTATGGTTATGATTTATAAGTTGTACACTGAGACAAAACTGTACTAAATATGAGAAAGGTGCACCATTATGAAAGTGGAACGAACTCAGTTGCCTGAAATGGTGTCCCCCGGTAGTTTGAGCACGTGTGGCCTAAATAAGCTAAACCCCCCTCCCTTACCTTATTTAGGCCATATGTGGCCTAAATAAGCACTCCCTTATAAAATATTGTCACGTCTGTACATGGTAACGATGGTCTTACATAATACTATGGAATGAGGAAACAGTTTCTTACACATTCTAGCTTCCTACAAGAGGTAAACAGATAAAGAGAAAAAAAGTGTAGGGATACATCAAATTAACATTTGTCCATAATTTTTCAGAAAGTAAATTATCATTTAAGTTCATTTACTGCACAGACCCATAAAGTTTGAGCCCCATGACCATGAATTCCCACTCGAAGCATACACACTCTGGCATAGGACAACTAATTGAGGAAGTCAAATCTTTTGATATTTTCCTTATTTTTTTATAGGCTGTTCATTGAAGGATCGGTTTGGTTTCTCGCAGCTTCAGTGCACACTATAAATAGACCCCTGTCTCAAACTGATCGTCTGACTCATATTCTTGAACTTGAAAACAAATGTGTTCGTTCTTGAAAGTCATTATCGTTTTCATTCGGTTTGTGCCACAATGGTAGTTTTTCTCCTTCCAGGGAGGAAAATATGGCTAGTCCCGATGACCAAACCAAAGCGAACACCAAGCTTGCCAATGGGCACTGAGTGTTAAGACGAGGATGCCAAAGGCAGAGGTTAGTTGTGGTGGAATCAAACACTTTTGAAAAGAACGTTTCAAGTGAGCCAAACCAATTAATTACAATTATATATAAATATAAAAATTGACCAATATGCAACATACCTGAAACTAAGTGTATTGAAAGTCCAGTCCAATAAATCAAGGAAATGAAAAATGATGAAAGGAAGTTCATCTTGCCAGCCAGGTCTGTTCCTGGAAAAAGAAGAAACTAGGTCAAACACTAGAACCTCTGCAGGAGGACGGGCTGTGCGTAGAAACCGTGAGTAAGTGTGTGACGAAAAAGGAACCGTATCATGCAGCATCTTGCATTTTTACACTGACAAGAGAAAACAAATCTGCATCCATTACAACAGTAGGGATTCTTTCCAATAGCTTGAAATTCAACATTAAAATGTTTCTGTGACTTAAGCGTCTCATGACTGATTGATCTTATAAGGAGTGCTCTATATGATAATGTATTTTAATGTAGGCCTACGGCGTCCCTCATTCACCAAATTTTTCATTTTCAGGACTGCTTAGGATCAGAAGATGAAGGCAAAGTAATCCTTAGTTTCTGTTGGTTCTTAAGTTTACAATAAGGATTTAAAATTTAAATTAACTGTAACTTTTCTCTTCCCTTTTTTCGTTTTTTTACGACCAAAGCAAGGGCAAAAATAATGTTCTTTTACATGTTATGGTGAAAAAACAAGCATTCAAAAAATCAATTCCATCAACGAAAACATCTGTCGACTGGCGCTCCTTTTGTTCCAAGGTCACAGATGAGAGGCGATTGGCGGACCGGGTGTCCAGGTTGAGTTTGACGAGACCTTGATCGTACGCAGAAAGTACGAGAGAGGCAGAGTTTTAAACCAAATCTGGTTGTTTGGTGGAGGGGAGAGGGTCTCAAAGCGGAGATTTGTTGTGGCTCTAACTCGTGAAGGGGAGAGACGCACCAGGGACACGCTTTGGCCTCTCATTCAACGTTATATTCTGCCTGGGTCTGTAATTTACAGCGACTCGTGGAAAGCCTACCACAGCCTTGCGGAATTGGGCTATACACACCACATGATAAACCACTTTGAGAGCTTTGTGCATGTGGACTTCGAAGACTCCAGTATCCACACACAGAATATCAAGCGGCTGTGGCGAGATATTAAAGAGTGGGTTAAAAGACCAGGTATCAAGGTTGTATCAGGTCTAAATACTGGTACCAGTACCTAGCCCGGTATTTATTTGTGAGTTCGGTCCCCAAGCCGGAAGCGCTCCACTTCTTCCCAAAGCAAGCCGCTCGACTGTATCCGCCACACTCCAGTCCCGCACGTGATTGCGTGGTAAGATTGAAGAATACCGGACCAGCGGACTGACTTTGCCTATGTCTCAGCCTTAGGAATTCATGATTTTCCCCAGTTTTTATCTCTCAATGGAGAATCTCGGACTGGTAGATCTAATCATTAAAAATTTCGTCAGGGGGGAAACGCCCCTGAACCCCCCCACCCCCTCCTTCACCCACCGCACCCACCCCACATTCTCGCGCAATAATGTTACGAGTGGTCCGGTATTCCTCAATCTTCCCGATTGCGTCGCTAGCAGTTCCAGTGAAAGTGAGGATTCATCGCCGGAAGACAAACTAGGCCATTAACTGTAAATTAAGGGTGGGCCGACTCCGAGAACTTCCGAACTTTCGACTCCGAACATTTTTGGGCGCGAATTCGTCAACTTC
>NW_004797979.1:319173-320047 GCF_000002075.1 Aplysia californica
CAGTGTATTCAGAAAGAGACAGTCAGAGAGAGAGAAGAGGGGAGGAGTTGATCTTTCGAGAACTTCCGGGCGGGTGAGAATAGCCACTTTCGCTGGTAAATGTATGGGTGATCTTATACTTTAGCACGTTAAATTCTTCAAATTGATTTTATTCCCTTTTCCGTAACGAACGACCACTTTAAAACATGATCTAGATTTAGATCTATCTAATGAAGATTATACTCACTGGCTTCCAAAATCACAATGGAAGACCGAAAACCACTGTTTATACCATCTGTTCATGACAAAATTACAGTAGTTTGCGCATTTTTAGTGGGCCCAGTTCAAAGTTTTGAAGGTCTGAGTCGGGGATTAGTAGACTTTGGGAATTTAACGTGCTAAAGTATAAGATCACCAATTTATGTACAGGCCTCCTGTTCAATCGCAACCTCACCCCCACACCCAACCCGTGATTGCCAACAAAGCCAAAGGCCAAGAATGATGCTGTCTGAGTTTTAGTTTTAGATTTCAAGTAAGCAACAATGACAATGCCACATGAGCCATTGCCAAAACATGGGGAAAAACACACACATCTCACATTAGTGTGCATAAAATGTGATGCATTAGTATTTATTCCTCGAAAACGTATACACACGTCAAATATAGGATGTTAGAACCTGCATAGCAGTTTCAGACCCCATGTCAGCTTTATAATCCTGAGTTTGTAAATTTTGTGCCAAAAATGTTCGTTTTTTAGTGATTCCTGGAGTGTCATTTTGAGCACACCAATGCAAACTTCCAAGAATGTCCAAAATTTAGTATTTTTGGGTGTGTTTTTTTTTACGTGTGCTTTGATCCTATGTTATTTGTCATTGAGAAAGGTTAACTTGCTCAA
>NW_004797979.1:321627-327528 GCF_000002075.1 Aplysia californica
ACAGAAAAGAGAGTCAAATTGGTAAGAAAAAATTTTTTGCACCACTGAGTCTCAAGAGAGTCTCACGTTTTGGCAATTGCTCACATGATAATATAATCTCTATCTAGAGCCCCTGTACTGTACGGCATACCGACACGTACGTCAGACCGGCAAATAAGCACGCATTCGGCCCAAAATTGGACAACCAGACAATTCTATGATAACCTGGAATGCTGTCTGCTATACAATTCCGTTCAATATTGTTTTGTTTTCAAGTTCAACAATTTTGAGCAGAATCAGACACCTGTGTGAGCAGAAATAATCCATTTCATCTCCAAAGGTAAGAACCACGTTTTAGCCATTGTGACTTGCAGATGCGCAATGCGTCATGGGAAATTAAGCTATTGGTTCTGTAATCGTACCCGCAGGATTCGTTTAGCATTTTTATTCAGTTTATAAGGTGTCTAGTTACCGCCACAAACCATTCGCTGCTCTTTGTTGTAACAATTGGCGCTGGTAGCGGGGGTGCCGGTATGGGGTACAATTTTTTATGGATGTACCCGATACCGGCACTATATTTTTTCACATAGTGCGTGACTTGAAAAATAGTTATTTCTTGACGGACTATGGATGGCATCTTAGTACTTTAGATTTTTTAGTTTCTATGATTTGATATAGATCTAGATCTAGATCTAGATAGATCTATTTAGTCACAGATTCATTAGAAAATGAGCGACTTTAGTCTTAGATTTTTCTTTTTTAATGTTTGAAACAAATTTATATGAAGGAAACTCTATCCCTTCCCTCCACCCGTTGTATATATGATGATGATATAAATGTTCCTTTGTCCAATGTATGTTATGATGATGTTCCTCCAGCCACTGTTTCCACATGTTGTGATGATGTTCCTCTGTCCAATGTATACACATGTTGTGATGATGTTCCTCCAGCCACTGTTTCCACATGTTGTGGTATTGTTCCTGCTCCTACTGCTTCTGTTTCAGAAGAAAAACTTGCTGGCCCTCCCCCAACTGCCCTTACTCTAGTTGTGAGTAGTCAGTTGATGCCCTAAACTTTTCGACCACAGGACAGGTCTGGAATTCTTGGGGATCGAATGTACCTCCGAGGACTTCCTGGATCCTGCAGCAGAGTTTCAGCTACCTTTGGTTTCAACACCAGCTCGGGATCCTGTTGATAACCAGGACCATGACTATTGTCTACCTGAGCAGGCATTGAGACCATTGGAAGATGAAACTCTGGTGACACCCCAAGCCCCCCCCCCCCCCCCCCAAAAAAAAAAAACTGCCTCAGGACAACACTTTTGCTTTGTCCTTGACAAGCTGATTATTTTGATCACACCATTGCCACTGGATGGATGATATCAGACATGCATTGGGTCTGCCGTTGCCATTGGCACAAAATCGAACCTAAGGAGAACGAGGAGGCATACAGAAAGTACCTTGATTTGTACAATCAACTCATTCCTGCACCCTCGTTCGTCAACCTGCCCGTACCAGCAAGCTGGAACTCTATGGTTTCAACACAGAGAAGCGGGCTCAGGCCCTTAAGTATGTCTTAGGGCCAAAGTACAAAGCATGGGAGGAGGCGAAGAAATTGGAAGAAGAGAAGAAAGGAAGAAGTGGAAAAGAGGAAGAAAGGGAGAGAAAAGGGTGGAGAAGGAAGAAGAGAAAAGAGGAGATGTTAACGAAGTTGGAGAAGCAGAGAGCAGGGAAGAAGAAGAAGAAACAACAGGGAAATTCATGTATGTGTGCGAGTAAGATGTTCATGTGAGTTTGTGGTGATACATGTGGAAGAGTAAAATGAAGCATTCAAGTACCTGTGTGTGAGTAAAAGATGTTCATGTGAGTTTGTTGTGATACATGTGGAAGAGTAAAATGAAGCATTCAAGTACCTGTGTGTGAGTAAAAGATGTTCATGTGAGTTTGTGGTGATACATGTGGAAGAGTAAAATGAAGCATTCAAGTACTTGTGTGTGAGTAAGATGTTCATATGAGTTTGTTGTGATATGTGTGGAAGAGTGAAATGAAACATTCATGTATACCTATGTGTGAGGAAGATGTTCATATGAGTTTGTGATATGTGTGGAAGAGTAAAATGAAACATTCATGTATACCTATGTGTGAGGGAGATGTTCATATGAGTTTGTGATATGTGTGGAAGAGTGAAATGAAACATTCATGTATACCTATGTGTGAGGAAGATGTTCATATGAGTTTGTGATATGTGTGGAAGAGTAAAATGAAACATTCATGTATACCTATGTGTGAGTAAGATGTATGTGAGTCTGTTCTGGTGGTTGTTCTTTTTAGTATGGCAATAAACATTAGTTCTGTCTTAGGCCCACTGTACAAAAGGAGTTCATCTTTGCTTCTTTCCTCTTTTCAAACGCCTAAGTTGTGCTTCAATTTGAGTGTGCTGGTATGGGGTGTAGGGTCATGACAGAAAACCCGATACGTGCCGGTATGGGGTACATCAACATGCCATGACATGCGTCAAGTCTCAGTTAGGGGTCTTCTTTATACACTATCTGACTTAAAACTTCACCCCACACCGACAGGAAAGGCTGGCCTCTCAACGAAACGAAATTTTGGGTCGATGTTTTTGAAAGAGCCGAAGTTATGGTAATAAAGTTCACTTCCGGAAATAGTCATCACAAAAAAAACACGAAGGTGTCGGTATGCCGTACAGGGGCTCTAGAATCTGACGAGATGACTAATAATTAGGCAGTGAAGAAAGAATTTTCAATTCTAAGAATATGCTTCTTGAATTTTAAGAATTGGTTCATAAATAAAATAAATTATTGGGTTGTAAAGGTTGGCAAAATATGGATGACCCACTTATAGGAAAATACTCCTTTAACAGTGGACCACGCAGTACTGCCCCCCCCCCGCGCGTTTTTCGTCGAGTTCCGCAATAAACCCGCAATTTTTTGCAATTTCGCAATTTCTTGCAATTTTAGGCAAAAATACACCAACGCTTTTAATTTTAACGGAAGTTTTAATACTTAATAATACGAAATGGTGCGAGTAAAGAACCGATAGGCCTACGTATGGTTTGGGCCCAACTCTAGCCTACTGTGCGTACTCTAAGCTATAACCGGACCTTCAGCCCGGAATACATTATACATGTACAACACAAACTGAGACCAAAGATACTACACCTATAAGATCGAATGTATGTAAGGGTGCGCGTGTGCTAGAAAGTGGGTGTGTGTCGTGTGCATGTGTGTGCGCGTGTAAGGTGTACTCGAGTGTGTGTGTGTGTGTGTGCACGCGCGCGCACGCGTGTGAATATCGTTCGTAATCGTACATGATGCATGTGTCTACATACACGGCGGTAATATCGGGTACCTAGTCACAGAACAGTGGAACTCGGATTCAACGAGATGAGATAGATTCCCCGTTTTTTTCTTTCTATAAAATGAATAAAAGTAACCGGATTCAACGAGCACTTTTAAAATCAGCAAGCTCGGATTCAACAAGGTCGCTTCCAGGATGAACACCCTCCGCAGACGTGGCTTCACTCATTTTTCTCCCACAACGAACTTTATATATATATGCACCTACATCGTGAACTATTATTCACTTAGCCGATTGCATGCGACCAATCAGCGGTCTTCTTTCATACCAACACATGTGTTGTTGACACGCGCACGTGTCTACTCTAGTGTGTGTCGGGGTCGGATGGGCGGCCTGCACACGTGTGACTATGTGTGTGTGTGGGGGGGGGGGGCATCATCGGTCCGGGCGAGGAACGTCGCAGATACAAACGCGTCACTGTCTTTTTTTCCCCCCGGCAACTGATCAATATAATATTACAATAAGCTAGCCTTGACGTAGATCTATGTAATGAATTGTGCGCTGGTCTATGGAATCAAATTTGAAAGTTGCCGTACAATAGGCTCTACACAGCAACACATCTTTTTGGCAAACAATCGAGATGACACAGACGTGCATTTGAACAAATTGGTCTTTTTTTTGCACAGCTCATCATAATATTAATAAGCAGGCATTTCAGGCACTACTTGTGACTTCTCTTTATACATTACTTGCTCAGTGCCTGTAATTATCTACACAAAACCTCGTGTTTGCTATAACGAACACTCGGATTCAACAAGATTTTTGGTCTGGCCCGGCGACCTCGTTGAATCCGAGTTCCACTGTATCTACGTACACGGTAACCGGAATGAAAATAATTCAACATTTGTCCTGAGCTGTCACTTGTAAAAAAAAAAAGAAAGTCATGCATGTACAAGAGTCTTGTCGGGCCCGCCATCGTAACCGGTCAGTGAACCTGTGCTTTGGCATCACATTGTGAGTACCGGTTGGGGTCACCAAAGTTCATTCAAAGTGTGTGCGCTGCTGCGAAGTATAGGGCTCCGGAATTGGAGGATTATTGATTTTTGTTTTTAAAGGTGCAGTCGGGAGATGGCTACGGTTGAAGGCAACACCGGATGACAAAAACTGAACTTGGAGTTCTGAACTGCCCGGTTACCGTGTAAGTGACACCGGTTGCCGGTTACTGTGTACATAGACACTAAGGCTAGGTGCCCGGTTACCGTGTATGTAGACACTACGTTATGAAAAATGCCTTAGGCTGCGTTCACACGGGAGTGGGCGCTTTAGAAATGATCTACATTATTATTACTATTGTGTATAGATTTTTTTTTAATGTTCTGTATTTTACGATTTGACTTATTGTTAGATTAAATCAATACCATACTGGTTTTAAAAAAGAAAATATCTGAAATAGATCCAAACACAGATTACCGGTGTATCGAAGGTTTCAAGAGAACAATAGAACAGGATCTGAATTGATTGGAGCATAAGCTCATTTTTCATTTAGAGGTTGTTTCGAAAATCTCCCCTAAAATCTTTTGGTTTTGATAGACTAAACCTCAAACTACACTTTTAGATCTTTGCAAGAACCAAGTACCCGGTATGTACTAAATTTGGGCACATTTTATGCCTTCATTTAAAAGTTATTACGAAAACCGAGGGTCCTGTTATTTTGTGTCACGCGGTATTGTATTATATTTGGTCGATAACTTTACTGTTAATGCACTTGAGTGCTGCTTCTAGTAAATCTTGTTAATAAAATTTGTATTTTGGCGGGTCATGTTTTTTAAAAGGCTGTTCTGCTTTTATGCTACCGGAACTCAAATTGTCATGTTTTTTAAACTAAAATTGTTAAGCCCGTATTAATGCAGCAGGGATGGGAAGTTTGCAATTTTTTTGCAATTTTTCTATTTCAAAAATTCAATTTTCTGCGGGGTCAGGCAGTTGCAGATTCTATACGGCGGAAAACAGACAGGGTCTCCGAGCTTTTACTTTTAGTTAGTCTGAGAGGCCCATTTTCTGGAAATTTTCATTTAATCTACAAGAGTGTCATACATCATTTTAGCACTTTCCCTACTGTGAGCCGCATTTTGGACCTGGCCTCGCTGGACCGAGAGCCGCAAAATACGGCTCGAGTGGCTCCTTATCTATTCCAATCCAGTACATGTAATGAAATTCTTGGCCGATCCAAGTTTTCAAAATAATAGGACTTCCTGTTAGCAGACGAAAGAAAACATAGCACTGAGAGACGATTTTCAGTCATTTCAGCCATTTTTTTGGTCTCCCTACGAAAAGTAAAAATGAGAAGAAAAGCGCTCTCCTGACTCATGTTAGAGGTACACATACATAACTTGGACTACAATATTAGGTACACACACATACATAACTTGGACTACAATATTAGGTACACATACATAACTTGGACTACAATATTAGGTACACATACATAACTTGGACTACAATATTAGGTACACACATACATACATAACTTGGACTACAATATTAGGTACACACATACATACATAACTTGGACTACAATATTAGGTACACATACATAACTTGG
>NW_004797979.1:328545-343108 GCF_000002075.1 Aplysia californica
ATTGGTGAAATTTTATTTTTGGCAATGGGGTGAGGAGCAAGTTCATGGGGGGTAAAAATAGGTCAGGGAAAAGCCCTGGGCCAGTGGGGGATTTTGACCTGGTAGGAAAAGAGTTTAAGCTTAAAATGTGGGGATTCTGATTACGTAAAAAAAATTTAGCAGGAGGTGATTACGTAACAGTCAGTAACACCAAAAAATTAGGTCAAGTAGCGCTGACCTACATATGAAATAATAGTTTTCTAATTTACAGAAAAATGACCCCAAGGACTGAAAATTAGCTGAATCCAGCTGAAAACACATGAATATTGTGTAAATGAACAACAGACACAGTAGTAGACCATTTTTATACTCTATTTTATTAGAAAAAATATCAAAAGGAGATGATTTGTTTGGTTTTATTTTTAAAAATAAATTTTTAAGTGAAAAACTTATAGAAACAAATTTTAAAACCAAATTGGCCCCTGTGATCAATGACAAAATCCAAAGGAGTCAGTACAGTCCAGGATTAAAAGTCTGGAGGGCTGTCCTTCACCAGTCCCACATCATGTTTCCTGTCCGCACACATATATCGAGTCCCACTCTTCTGCAGGAACTGGACTGAGAAGCTTCCTCTTCTTCAACAACATAAAGGAATCTGTAGAGAAAGCAATAACTTATTGAATAAGTGGTGTAAGAGTTAGCAGTTAAAGAGCATGTCAACCGTACTCTTTAGACATTCTTTGTATTATATTCTTAATTCTAATCATAACGGCAAAATCATGATTAGTGCGTTTTATTATTTATTGTAGTAAATTTAAAAATGGACATCCAAATAGTGTCATTATTATGTAGCGTATTATAGCAGTCATCCTGAAATGATAAAATGTATAGGAAGAAGTTATGCTGCAATTAATGCAGGATGCGGGGGAAATTTTCAAATTGGTTAAGAAGAAGAAACTAAGCTTACAAATGTGATAGCATCAATGTACGTAGAGTGGAGAATTGGGCCTTGAAGAAAAATGTGAAAATTCTTTTGTGTTGCTATGGTAACGGCTGCCATATTGGAATGTCATTATAGAGAAAATGTACACATTTCTAAAAAATCTATCCTAAGGTTATAAATGATTCTAAAATAGTACAATAAGTGGCTTTGCAGCCTTATGTGGCTGTTTTAGTGGATGGACATTTTTTATGTAGGAGGACAAACCTTTTCAGAATCGAGGTCCAAACTAGGGGAATACTCTGACCACAAAAATCTCAGATCATAACAACCGATTAAATTTATAATAAAATCATTTATAGTCAAGATGGTTTTTTGACTTCACCACTTATTACACTTGAATATTGTTTCATCTATCAGTATATCAAAAATTATGAAGATATCTTAAGAACTTTTCGAATGATAGATTTTTTTGCATTCCCATCCCATTTGAAAGAGCCCATTTTGAGAAAAAAGTCCTTAAAGTTTTGACGAGCAAAACTTTTGTAAACGTAGTTATAGTTATACAGTGGCGTCCAAAAGAAACTTGAAAATGTAATCACCCAGTCATCATGTTAAAGCCTTGCATTACCCACTCTTGCAGCATACCAATTTAAAGCTAAATAAATTCTCCATCATCTGACACATTAATATATTATCATCTAATCTATTTTTAGAGACGCCCGAGATATGGTCACTCAAATTTTGACCTTAAAAAAATCAGGCTTGGCAAAAATGTGCGAAATCAAAGAAACGTTAAAGGGTATCAATATTGATCGAATGGCTATATATATATATATATATATATATATATATATATATATATATATATATTTCATGTCTAATGAAAAGAGGATTTTGTCTTTGCAGTAAACAATATTTTATTACGATATTTTGTCACGATAGTTTCAAACATAACGGAAAACAGAGCAATCACAAATAGATTAATACCACACAAAACTTGGACTCAACACTAATTGTGTTCATTGTTATTTTGTTTAGGAACTATTGGCTTTGTGTTGTGCACGAAACATTTGGGCATCAATTCTATTAAATTTTGAACGCATTTATCGGTCATTACATTTCAAATGTCACAGAGAGTTGCAAACAAAGGGTCTCAATTGGGGGCAAAGTCATTTTCCCTAGCCGCTGTTTCCTGGGACTTCACCTGGGCCTACACACTTCTCTGTGGGCCTACACACTTGTCTGTGGGCCTACACACTTGTCTGTGGGCCTAGGACTTCACCTGGGCCTACACACTTCTCTGTGGGCCTACACACTTGTCTGTGGGCCTACACACTTGTCTGTGGGCCTACACACTTGTCTGTGGGCCTAGGACTTCACCTGGGCCTACACACTTCTCTGTGGGCCTACACACTTCTCTGTGGGCCTACACACTTGTCTGTGGGCCTACACACTTGTCTGTGGGCCTAGGACTTCACCTGGGCCTACACACTTGTCTGTGGGCCTACACACTTCTCTGTGGGCCTACACACTTCTCTGTGGGCCTGGGACTTCACATACCTGTAGGATTCATAACGGGGCTGTTTACTGGTACTTCACATACCTGTAGGGTTCATATCGGGGCTATTTACTGGTACTTCACATACCTGTAGGGTTCATATCGGGGCTGTTTACTGGTACTTCACATACCTGTAGGGTTCATATCGGGGCTGTTTACTGGTACCTCACATACCTGTAGGGTTCATATCGGGGCTGTTTACTGGTACCGGTACATGTACTTCACACACCTGTAGGACTCATATCGGGGCTGTTTACTGGTAACCGCTCGAACTTTGACTTGATTTGGTTTTTTAAAAATTTTCTAATGGCATTGGCCCTATAAGAAAATGCCTTGTTTAGCATGGGGATGACTACTTGGATGACACCATGACAAAAATAAGGGTAAGACATGACGTTCCAAACTTGCACGATGTAGTCCACTAAACCAAGGCATCCGGTGATTCTCACAAGGGCGGCTTTGTTCATCCCACCCAAGGCCACCCAAAACCATGGCAGTTTCGTGGCCTCTGTTCCTCACTGACAGATGTTCAAAATCTTACACGGTCCATGTACAAAAGAGGTTTCGAGCTCGGTAAGAAACCAACAGCTCATGAACAAAAGCACAATTAAAACTAATGAACACAAGTAATTGTTACGTCCAGGTTTTGTGAGGTGTTTGTAACTGTTTTGTTTTTCAATCTTCGTGGGTCTCCTGTTCAGGTCTTCGTTGTTGATGTTTTGGAAGCTCTGAACGGCATGGAACATACTTTTGCTAATACGATTTATATAGTCTCTAGTCATCTTTTACCCTTTCAAAGTGATAAATGTCATAAAAATTGAGCATCTGATGATGAGATGTGGCATCTCTGTCTCACAGCATCCTGCTGTATACTACACCTCAGTGTTGCGCTGGTTTTGCCAATATTGTTTCAGCCTCCATAGCTTTTGCACTTCCTTGTAACTTTTGCTGGCACTTTATTTGAATTTGATGGTGGATTCTCAAAGGCAAAATAAAAAAATGCATTCCGTCATTGTCACCTACTTCTGTATCTTTCTTCATTGGTGAAATTTTATTTTTGGCAATGGGGTGAGGAGCAAGTTCATCCTCATCTAAAGTTTCCTCTTGACTACTATCCTGTCCCCGTGGTTTTATGCACCCCGCATAATTTAGCAAAATTTGATCATTTTTTGCTTAATTTCTGATTATTTTCCGTTATCATTCTTTGTTAAAATTAACAGAATCGCATAAATTTCATATTTTTGGGCTCAATTTGCATAATTTCAGAATTTTTCTTGCATAAAACGACGGGGACAGACTATCACAGGCACGACAGGCTCCTCACTCTACCTCTACACCACACCTCTAGTCTAGTGCCTATCAATGTTCGAACTGTCCTGTGATGTGCTCAAGAATGTCGGTGCCATAGTAGGCTTTTTGTAATCTTGAGAAATTGAGACCAGGGCATCAAAGTATTTTGGAAAGGTGTTCAAAAAGCTTTTTCTGAGCTCGATAACTGTTGAAACCGGGGTAGTGCCGAAACAGCACTTTAATTTCGTTGATTGCACGCTAGCATCAGCATCAGCAAATGTCGTTGAAGTTGAAGGAGGCAATTACTAGGCTGAGACGAAAGAATGAATTGACTATAGGGATTGATCTAAAATCTCTGTCTGTCTGTCTGTCTGTCTGTCTGTCTGTCTGTCTGTCTGTCTGTCTGTCTGTAAATATAAACACCAGCACAGTTTTGGTGTAGAACAAAAGAAGACAGTACAGGGAACATTGACCAATAATGAGTTTCTCAGAAAAGGAGAGCTGGAGATGACATTGAGAGCTTTCGTTTTCAGCTCTCGTTTGGTAGTTTGTCAGTTCGTGCTATCAATGAGTATCAACTTTCCTTTCTTTTGATCTGTATAAAAATGTATGCATGATAGAAAATACGCTTGCAAATAGCTGGAATTAAAGAATAAATATACATGTATCTGGTTCTGGGCCAAAGACATAACACGCACACACGCATGCTCGCACGCGCACGCACACGCACACACACACACACACACACACACACACACACACACACACACACACACACACAGAGAGAGAGGAGGGAGAGACAGAGAGAGGGGAAGAAAGAGAGAGAGAGAGACGCAAACAGACCGACAGACAGAGTAAGAAAAAGAGGAGGGGGAGAGAGAGAGAGAAAGAAAGAGAGAGAAAGAGAGAGAGAGAGAGAAAAAGAGAGAGAGAGAGACAAACAGACCGACAGACAGAGTAAGAAAGGGAGAGAGAGAGAGGAGGGGGAGAGAGGGAGAGAAAAAGAGAGAGAGAGAGGAGGGAGAGACAAACAGACCGACAGACAGAGTAAGAAAGAGAGAGGAGGGAGAGATAGAGAGAAAGAGAGAGGAGGGAGAGAGAGAAAAACTCAATGTGACATCATGGCTGCGTAAAGGGAGGCTGCTCGTTGGACAATTACAAATTTCTAATTGGCCTGTATACCAAGGAAAGCACCCTATTCATTCACTAGGTTTCTTTCAATTTGCCATTACAAATATTTTTGCTTCCTTTCAGCTCTATAAAAATGTATAGCTAATTTGGAGTTGAGTGTAACCAAAGATGGTACAGCCTACCGTAAGGTGTAGTTTCTTTGGTGTAACTGCAGAAGTCCACCGAGCAATGACAATGGTGTTGGCAGAATCAGAATAAACTAGTCATAAAGTCTACTTAGAGAGAGATAGGGTTTATCTATCTATATATATGTGCTATGCGTATTAGACTATGATATTATGGTACACTTCATAAACAGTTTATGCTGGTGGTTTCAATCAGTTTGTCATTTTAAGTTGAGTGCAAGATTTGTAGAAATCCTACTTCTCTCTTCTTCCCTGTGCCTCTGTTTGTGGGGGTGTTGGGGGGGAGGGGTGTGTGTCTATCTGGCTTTTTCCAGGCTTTAAATAGCTGTTAATGCTTGTCTTTATTCAAACCGTTTGCAAGAGAGTTTGATCTCATTGTGGGTGTTCATGTTCACATTTAAGTCTGTCCGTTGTATTTTTATTATCTTTTCCCTCTTTGCTTCTTTTTTTTGTTTTCTCCTTTAAAAGATTTTTTTTTTTTTACGACATTATTTTTATTTTATCATGATATTTATATATATGTTTATTAATTTAATTTAATGTATCATTATTTTTAAAAATTGGGGTGGGGATCTTGAGGTGTAGTGTATGCACCGTCTCATTGAGAAAATCTCTATAAAACTCAAATAAAAGATAATGCCTTCTTCAGTTTGAACTCCTTGGTGAAAGATTGTAAGAAGTTTATGATGTTTTCTGTGTGTTTACAGGTCCACAACACAGATTTCTCACAATGCTTTTGCCCCTGCTTCAGCAATTGGTCTTTGTCAGTTAAGACACAATTCAAATGCAGCTTCCATTACAAGGACCAAGAGAAATTTGTACCCAAGGACATACCCTACTCTTCTCGTTTTCCCTGACGGCAGCACTATCAACATTAGATATCACGAACCAAGGCGGATAGTTAAGGTGGGCCAAATAATGGTTTTTAACAAGTTTTTTACGGAGATTATATAATAATGTAGGAAAGAAATCTTGATTGTTGTTGTATGAGAGGCTTGCCTCATTTTAAATGAGGTTTTTTTGTGCCTTTTGAAGGTTCCCTGATTACCCCATCTTTTTCTACTTTTTTGTGCCTTTCGAAGGTTCCCTGATTACCCCATCTTTTTCTACTTTTTTGTGCGTTGTATACCTGCTCCCTGATTACCCCATCTTTTTCTACTTTTTTGTGCCTTTCGAAGGTTCCCTGATTACCCCATCTTTTTCTACTTTTTTGTGCCTTTCGAAGGTTCCCTGATTACCCCATCTTTTTCTACTTTTTTGTGCGTTGTATACCTGCTCCCTGATTACCCCATCTTTTTCTACTTTTTTGTGCCTTTCGAAGGTTCCCTGATTACCCCATCTTTTTCTACTTTTTTGTGCCTTTCGAAGGTTCCCTGATTACCCCATCTTTTTCTACTTTTTTGTGCGTTGTATACCTGCTCCCTGATTACCCCATCTTTTTCTACTTTTTTGTGCCTTTCGAAGGTTCCCTGATTACCCCATCTTTTTCTACTTTTTTTGTGCGTTGTATACCTGCTCCCTGATCTATTTCCTGACATATTGACTTGTATACCTGCTCCCTGATCTATTTCCTGACATATTGACTTGTATACCTGCTCCCTGATCTATTTCCTGACATATTGACTTGTGTACCTGCTCCCTGATCTATTTCCTGACATATTGACTTGTATACCTACTCCCTGATCTATTTCCTGACATATTGACTTGTTGTATACCTACTCCCTGATCTATTTCCTGACATATTGACTTGTATACCTACTCCCTGATCTATTTCCTGACATATTGACTTGTATTCCTACTCCCTGATCTATTTCCTGACATATTGACTTGTGTACCTACTCCCTGATCTATTTCCTGACATATTGACTTGTATACCTACTCCCTGATCTATTTCCTGACATATTGACTTGTATTCCTACTCCCTGATCTATTTCCTGACATATTGACTTGTGTACCTACTCCCTGATCTATTTCCTGACATATTGACTTGTATACCTACTCCCTGATCTATTTCCTGACATATTGACTTGTGTACCTACTCCCTGATCTATTTCCTGACATATTGACTTGTGTACCTACTCCCTGATCTATTTCCTGACATATTGACTTGTATACCTACTCCCTGATCTATTTCCTGACATATTGACTTGTATTCCTACTCCCTGATCTATTTCCTGACATATTGACTTGTGTACCTACTCCCTGATCTATTTCCTGACATATTGACTTGTGTACCTACTCCCTGATCTATTTCCTAACATATTTACTTTGAGCCCACAAGACAGTCTTTTTGCTTGTGGTACTGCTCAGGATCAGAACATGTAACATGGAAATCTGTGTAGCCTTAACATTTTGTGTCATTTTTTAATGTGTTTTTTTTTTTTTTGGTGAAACTTAAAATATGATTAAATATATCTACTTTTGTCTTGGATTTATCCTTGAAAAGCAACAGAAAATAATATTAAGATCTTCATAGTCGAAGTGAAGTAGTGTGTTGTGTTGGGTGGTAAGAAAATATTGGTATGATATGGATTTTGTGTAAGTTGATGTGACTTGGCAGGGCTGTTAGGAATTTGGTGGAATCATTACATTTGTATTCAATTTTATGAAAATTGGTTCAGAGTTCCCTGATTCCAATATTTGAAAAAGAATTCAGCTATGTCAGCCCACTGCCTACCTGCCCTGTGAATGAGAGAAAGTACTAGACCCGGACAGTCAACGTCACTATGTCACAGGCAGCTGCTAACTTGAATGCCATTGGCTTTCCTTTGTAGCAAGTAGGCCTACAAAGTACAACACCTGTGTAAGCAGATGTGGGAATGCACCACAAGGTGTGGTGGGGTGGGGGAAAACACAGCGGGCGAGTTAGCCTAGAGAACCTTTCGTTCTGATCGTCAACGCCGAGCTGTCAACATCGCTAATGCCAGAGAAAGAAACCTGATTCAATTTTGGATCAAGTAAGACCTAGCGGTCATGTTGAACAAAACCATCATCAGATGAGATAACAAAAAGAAATAGAACACCAAACTCATAGATTAGGCCTACTTTATTATTTCCTTTGAATTTATTACTGGATCCCTTACAATGAGAATCCTGCTATAACCGACATTCGTACCGGTCCCCTCCCTCTCGTTATAACAGGATTCCACTGTATTTAAAAACATGATCCAAAATTGCAAAATATATTTTTTTAAACTCATTTTTCAATGACTTTGAAACATAAATAATTAAAGTGGACGCTCGAAACTTTGATGGAGGGGAAAAACTGCTTTGTCAAACCAGGGGAAATGGGGAAAATCTCAGCCGCAGATGGCCTTCAACTCTGTGTTTTAGGTATCTTAACTTGTGGGAAACAGAAAATGCAAATTCTTCTGCATCTGATTTGTGTATTGAGAGTTATTTTCCAAAGATGTTTTTTTTCTTCTCCGTTTCTTTACAGCTTCCTTTGGACTTTTCCAAGTTGTCAGAGGCCGAGAAGAAAATGATTCTTGCAAACAGGAAGCCTAAACAGAAATTAGAAGTGATTGAAGACTTTGAGGATAGCTTCAACGTGAGCGACTACAGCAAATACTGGAAAAAGTAATGTTCTGAAAACTATCCCTCATTGATAGGTACATACAGAAGACTGGATACTTTAGACTGTTTTGTTTTTCTACAAGAAATATGTTTCTGTTAAGGAAGGAACTGTTTTAAGATGTGAACTGCTACTTGAATATGTTCATAATGAAAAAGCCAGTTGAACCCAGCAATGGGGTTACAACATAAATGGTTTCTAAAGAAAAATTATTTCATTTGTCCTCCAGGTTTGTGGAGATGCATTCTCTTTTAGCTAATGTTTTATGACCTTTGACGTCCCACAATGGCAGAATCAGAAAAACGGAAGGAAAAACAGGGGGGGAATCGACCCGAGCACTGGTTCAGCACCAGCAAACGCATTGTATGCAAATGTGAAGAATTTGACCTGGAGAACTCCCCACAGCTGTTGAGGATACTTCCGGAGAATTATGACTACAAACTCTGTGATTATTTCCCATATGACGAGGAAGATAAAGACAAGTTCAATATTACCCTTCGGTTAAGTTTGACAAGCGTGGAGGAAGTAATGCTGTGGAAACAGTTGTACGAGGAGAAGTCTCTCACATCTCACGTGGTGGAGCAGACGTTTCCGAAAGCCTCAGCAGCCCGAGTGTTCAAACGGTATTATCGGTGTAAGTTTAACAGCATAAGAAAGAAGAAGTCAGTGAACGGAGGTAGGAGCCTGGGCTGCCCAGCGCTTATGTCCATTGTCATAAGAGGCCTGGGCTGGAGTAAAGCATGCAAAGTGCATGACCCACATCTGGAGACACACCCAACCCAGATTCGAATCCGTTTCGCTCATAGCCACCCGCTGGACACACCTGAGATGCTGAATAAAAGAGAGCTGTGCCCCGAGATCCGTAAACGTTTTGAAGAGATGTTCAAGCAGGGTATGAAGCCTAAAGATGCGCTGGAGAAACACAAGTGGGACCTACACAAACAGTTGGGCCCAGAGAAGTACCTAGCGGTAACCATTGACAGTTTCTATATGCCGAAGCCAGGCAGACTCACAAAGATGTACAAGTCGATCAGTGGTCAAACTTCAATCAGGTCAGCAACCAAACGAGCATCAAAGCATAACCCAGACGCAAATAGGCTTGCTTTTGAGCAGTGTGCCTCAAAGTTTGCAGACAGTCAAAATGATGATTTTAGCGAAACTAAGGAAAGTGTTGATGCCAAGACAAATGTCAGCTTTGTGAGGGGTACAGAAGTAGCCAGAGATTCCAAATTACTGACAGCTAATGACAGCACTTGGTCTATGCAAAGTGCGGGAGCTGAAAATCCAGAGGATACCAACCTTTCCTGCTCTGCTCAAAAGCCATCCGATTCACATAGGTTATCTTCAGTAGAGACTGATGCTCTTGATACTTCCTTGTCATCAGCCCAGGGTCAAGGTCAAGGTGGTGTTCTGTTCTCAGGTTCCAGCGCCCCAGTCCTCACTTTGCAGAACATGGAGACTCTGAGCTTTGATGGCTCCAGCAGCAAGCTGTACCGCAGCAATGCTCTGGCCAGTGGTATGCAAACCCCGAAACCCCAACAACATCTGGCTTTTTTGGATGTTAGGGGAGCTGCTTCACATCTTGGATCTCCCGATGGAATGGGCGTAGCGTCTTCAAGCCACCATAGCATTATGCAGCTACAGCAACAACATCACAACAACGTACTGGGAGCAGATGTGTCGGGAGGCACTACCTCTCACCCAGTCGTTCCTCCCCAGCCACCACTCGCGTCTTCCACCCTCGATTATACCGTTCATCACCAGCACCATCAGCTCCACAGTAGCCTCGCTCATACTCACACTCACACCATGGCACATCCAAACTTCTCCTCCTCTGATTTCAGCTCATCAAGCTTTGCCGGCTACCACCAGCCCGTATCCCATGGTTTCTACTCCCAGAACATGATAGGACATGATTCAACAGCTCCTCACAATACTACGTTGTCTCACTTTTCCCCCAGCTCATTCGCACAACCCCGGCCGTCTGCTGTGGAGGCGTTTCACCCGCACAGTTTCGAGAATAAAAGGCTTCCTCCACACTTGAGTTTCCCCGGTCCTGACCTGTCCCTCCCCCAACAGACTCATGGCTCACAGTATTTGAATAAACCAAAGCACCTGTCATCCTACAGCTCCATGGGGACCAGTAGTGGTAGTAATAAAGGAAGACTTGCCGTGAAGAGAAAAGCTGCAGAAGACCTGTCAAATTCATCATCATCATCATCATCATCAAAGAAAATAGTTCCTAAACGGAGTCCTATTAATTTATACAATGCCAAACGATTTCGAGCCAGTCTGCTAAAGAAAAAATCACCAATGATAAATACTAACACTCATCAACAGGTATCAGAAGCCTTGCAGACTATTCTGCTGGCTGACAAAGCAAAGAAAGTGAAAGAGAGATTGTCTAAGTTTTGTTCTGTAATGGAGCAGAAGTTGGCAACAGATGTGAAGACATATGTCCCTGTTGTGACCAAATTCCTCGACGTGTGGGACTGTCTAATCAGTGATGCTGATCTTGTGCATGCAATGAAGGAGTTTGGGAAAGCTCCACAGACTATTATAGACCAGTATGAAATTCGCAGACGCGAAAATTTGAGGGACAGAAAAGTACAGACTTTATCTTCTTATGGTGAGCGGGCAAGCAGGAAGTCAGATTTGGCTAATGGAACAGCCTCGTACAATAAAAAAGTTCAAACCCTAGCCATACCTTCTCGGACATGTTGTACGCAGACGGCAGCAGCCTCTCGCGGGCCATCTCAGGGAGTGTCAATGAAGACAAAGGGAGAACTAAATGAAGCTACTTCTTCTGTGACATGGCTTAAGCTTAAGCCGTTCCCTCCTGCCTTTTATGTTCAGTCTGCTGAATGCACCAGCAAAGGCAAGGCTAAGATGAGTTGTGTGTCAGCTGGTTCAGTTCCTTCCTCGCCTGCTGTTAAAAAATCCCGAAAAGATAAAGTCAAGCGTAGCTGTCTGCGTTCCAAGGGCAGCTCAATCTATGATCATGTATCTTCCACTGTACTTCTGCGGGTTCAGAATAGCATCAAAAATAAGGACAGAGAAAGTTGTGACTCGGAGGCAGATTTTCCACGAAAGTCGTCTAAGACTAAAAGACCAAAAACAAAAGGAGCAAGGGTTGCTAGTCCCACAAATGACCTGTGTGTTTCCTTTAATGATTCAACGTCTTCGACAGGCCATGCTTTCTCACACAACAATGATGCATCATCTCATGGGCTTACCGACGGAAGCTTCTCAGTTCCTTCAACTAGTCTGAAAAATGTGTCAGAAGATTGCAATGATCGATTGGGCTGTCTGTTACAGCAACCATCTGAGGACTGTCTAGAAGCCGGTTCTACTTCTGTTTCCGATGTCCGTTTATCTGAAGCGAGCCAGACATCGTCTTCTCAGGTCAGCAGAGATGATCTTGCAACAGTCTATTTGACCTCTCTGCAAAAGTATGCTTCTCAAACGCAACCGGATGACCTTTGTCCTAATACAGACCCTGGTCACGGTTGTGGAGAGAATTCTGGGCCGTTCTTGACGCCGAAGTTGGAACCATTGTCCCCCGTGGAAGTGGGGGTGTGTTCTGATGAGGAACAGAATTCATCAGCGATGGAACTTTGTGCACGGCAGGTGGATTTTGACAGCATAGATGACTCACAGCCCTCAACGACTGGGACATTTGACACAAAAAGTCTCGGAGAGGATGCAACTGTATCTATAGAGAAGACTAAAAGACTTGTTGTCAAGTTAACTCGGATATGAATGGAAGAGAATCACAGTCTCACAGTACTGTGAGATGAGTGTGTTATGGCTATTGCTTTGGGTGTGGATGGCGTTCACCTCAGAAATGGGAAAATAACAAAAGGTGCAGTAAGGTTTTTCATTCCTGCAGTCTCCATGTTGAATGGCATGCGAACAGAATTCGGAATTCATCAGTTAGTGTGAGCAAGAAGATGGCTTTTCAATCCTAAAAACTCTTTGGCTCATACAACAAGAATCCAAATCAACAAATCCTGTAGTAACAACTTTAGCAATCTATAAATACATTACAAATCAACAAATCCTGTAGTAACAACTTTAGCAATCTATAAATACATTACAAATCAACAAATCATGTAGTAACAACTTTAGAAATCTATAAATAATCAAATGATGAATACCTCTTGTCTCATCTATGGTGTGCAGTTTTCTTCAAAGCACCAGTTGGCAGATAACTGCTCATAGTCCGCCAGGTTATCAGTTGGAGTACAGTTAGTTAAGAAGGCCTACTACTTGGCAACTGCATAAAAGTTCAGGGTTCTCTTCCATGTCAAGTCCAAAACGTTCATGCCATTCCTTGAACTGTTATTCTCCTTGTCAAGGTACCGTATGTGGCAGGTACTCCACCTTTTGAAATGACGGACATTGTGTCAAATAGTAATAGTAGAGTGTTCCACTCAAGACGTCAACATGATACAAGTACTGCCAGGCAGGTCAATGAAATAGTGGAACTTTTTACTGTTGCAGCATTGTTTTGTGTTGTTCATCTCTTCTGTGGTGAACGCCAAGTGATAGCATCTGTTTGTCCTGTGCTGACTTCTGTATTGATGCTGACACATGTAGTGTGGGAGTGGCTGTGAATGAGTTTTCATGAAGGCAGGCAGTGTTGCTGTTGTAGCATGGATGGTACAGTACTAGTAATGGTAGTCATCAAGAAATGGTGGGGAAATAGATAGAGGCTAGTAGTGTCATCAAAGAAGTTCTCATGCTCATTCCATATATATATATGTTATAATGTTGTGATAATGATGATTAAAATGTTCACGTTTGGTGATAATGCTGGAAATCTTAAAATCCCATTTTTATGTTTGCAAATTGTGCCTCAAAAACCAGTTTTTGGACAGGATAGGCCTATGTTTGATTCTAGGATTGCCCCATAGCTGACTTTGGTACGCGTATCATATTTAGAACAGGGCAACGAGAACAAACTGATTCTGTTGATAGAATGTTAGAGTTGTGTTCCACTTGGCCTGGAATCAATTGATACATTTCATTACTAGTCTGTAAGGCTGTCGGGTCTGTCCAATGGAGACTGTGCTTTCATTTGCATGCTTATTATAGCTCTGACTGTGAGGATGAATCTTGTAAAAGACATTGCGTAACTGGTGTGTCATTTTTACATCAAACTTGTACATGTTTCTTGTTGTTTTCTTTACCACTCTCCTGTATCTAGAATGGAATACATGTATATATATTATATGTTTTGGCAGGTCTGTATTGTAAGTTGAAGCTTTCCTGATCACCTTTGACTTTGACTCTGTGTAAAGAAAAGTACATCGACATGATAATGTTAATTTGGAGCTGTGGAAAAGGGAAGACAGATAGATAAAAACAAGAGAGTTGTAACACAAACTTACTTTTTAATGTACAGTAAGTCAAGGTCTACGAGTGTTATCGTATAGGGTAAGAGTTTTCTTGAGCACATTAAGCAGCTGATAATTTAAGATTTAAACAAGAAATTCTTAATTTTAACTCTTCATCCTCCATTCATCTTAGCAGTTTTGTCATCATTTACAGCATCATGTATAGGTTCCTAACAACATACATTGTAATGTGTTGATTGTACTGTCAATTTGTATGACATGAATAAACAGTAGACGTATGGTTCATGGTTCGTTGTAATGCTAGTGGGTATTTTTTCATTCTCTGAAATGTCTGTAGTCCCTGCGTTCCATGACTCATGCATGGATCTATCTCCTCCTCTTTCTGCTGCATTATTTTAGCCGCCTTGTTTCTTTTCTTTCTCCCCCCCCCCTCCCCCATTTCCCATTTCCCTCCTTCCTGTTTCATCTTTTGCTCCTCTGACTTTGTCTGTTGGGACGTGCATACAGAACTACATGCATGTGGATGGTTGGGGGGGGGGA
>NW_004797979.1:343614-346813 GCF_000002075.1 Aplysia californica
GAGGATGCGGGTTATTTTTTGATTGTTTTGTGGCGGGGTGGGGGTTTTTTTTTTTTTTTTCTTTGGGGGGGGGGGGGTTTTTTTTGTTTTTCCGCTTGGGGGGGGGGGGGTTCTTTTGGTTGTTTTTCTTTGGGGGGGGGGGGTCCTTTGGGGTGTTTTCCGTGGGGGGAGGGGGGTCCTCTGGTGTGTTTTGCTTGGGGGGGGGGGGTGCTCTGGTGTGGTTTGCGTTGGGGGGGGGGGTGCTCTGGTGTGGTTTGCGCTTTTCTTTCTAATCAAACACGTGTCGTCGTTTTCTCTCGTCCTTTGTTCTTTGTGTTACATTGTTAGCCTATTGTTTCCATGGAGTGTAGGACTACAATGTTAGCCTATTGTTTCCATGGAGTGTAGTACTACAATGTTAGCCTATTGTTTCCATGGAGTGTAGGACTAGAATGTTAGCCTATTGTTTCCATGGAGTGTAGTAGTACTGCAATGTTAGCCTATTGTTTCCATGGAGTGTAGGACTACAATGTTAGCCTATTGTTTCCATGGAGTGTAGTAGTACTACAATGTTAGCCTATTGTTTTCATGGAGTGTAGTACTGCAATGTTAGCCTATTGTTTCCATTGAGTGTAGGACTGCAATGTTAGCCTATTGTTTCCATGGAGTGTAGTACTGCAATGTTAGCCTATTGTTTCCATGGAGTGTAGTAGGACTACAATGTTAGCCTATTGTTTCCATGGAGTGTAGTAGGACTGCAATGTTAGCCTATTGTTTCCATGGAGTGTAGGACTACAATGTTAGCCTATTGTTTCCATGGAGTGTAGGACTACAATGTTAGCCTATTATTTCCATGGAGTGTAGTACTGCAATGTTAGCCTATTGTTTCCATGGAGTGTAGTACTGCAATGTTAGCTGCAATGTTAGCCTATTGTTTCCATGGAGTGTAGTAGTACTGCAATGTTAGCCTATTGTTTCCATGGAGTGTAGGACTACAATGTTAGCCTATTGTTTCCATGGAGTGTAGTAGTACTACAATGTTAGCCTATTGTTTTCATGGAGTGTAGTACTGCAATGTTAGCCTATTGTTTCCATTGAGTGTAGGACTGCAATGTTAGCCTATTGTTTCCATGGAGTGTAGTAGTACTGCAATGTTAGCCTATTGTTTCCATGGAGTGTAGGACTACAATGTTAGCCTATTGTTTCCATGGAGTGTAGGACTACAATGTTAGCCTATTGTTTCCATGGAGTGTAGTAGTACTGCAATGTTAGCCTATTGTTTCCATTGAGTGTAGGACTACAATGTTAGCCTATTGTTTTCATGGAGTGTAGAAGTACTGCAATGTTAGCCTATTGTTTCCATGGAGTGTAGTACTTCAATGTTAGCCTATTGTTTCCATGGAGTGTAGTACTGCAATGTTAGCCTATTGTTTCCATGGAGTGTAGGACTGCAATGTTAGCCTATTGTTTCCATTGAGTGTAGGACTACAATGTTAGCCTATTGTTTCCATGGAGTGTAGGACTACAATGTTAGCCTATTGTTTTCATGGAGTGTAGTACTACAATGTTAGCCTATTGTTTCCATTGAGTGTAGGACTACAATGTTAGCCTATTGTTTCCATGGAGTGTAGGACTACAATGTTAGCCTATTGTTTTCATGGAGTGTAGTAGTACTACAATGTTAACCTATTGTTTCCATGGAGTGTAGGACTACAATGTTAGCCTATTGTTTCCATGGAGTGTAGGACTACAATGTTAGCCTATTCTTTACATGGAGTGTAGTAACTACTAGTACTAGTGGTAACACATCTGATCTAAGGGAGCTCTCGTGGCCTAGAGGTTAAGGTGTTGGCCTCTCATTCAGAAGGTCCCGGGTTCGGATCCGGGTAGCGACCGAAAAAATTTCTTCTCTAAATTTGTCTCCCTTCACCTTATTTCCTGCTCTCTAGCAATGTTCTGTCGTCTGCTTTCGTCTCCTCTTTCTGCCCTCACCTCCTTTGCCCCTTCCTCTGGGCTCCTGATTCTTTCTGCAGCCTTTCTACTGCTACTCCTTCGCTTCTTCTTACTGCTGTCTTTCTGCCACACCTGGTCTTCTGGTAGGAAAAATCTACACCTAGCCTTCTCGGACAAGGGCGAAAAATCACGGAGGGCCCATGTGCAAGTTGCGCACGTTAAAGATCCCTTGGTGGTCTAAAATCGATAAAAGAGTAGGCTTCGGCCGCCACACGGGCAAAATTCAAAATTTCCTACCAACTGAAAATATTAGGTGTATCCTGCGCGCTCATATGACCTTATACAGTTGCGAGCGCCGTAAAACACTTTCCTTAAACACAAACAAAAAAACACATGTAATCTTGGGCACTTACGTGACCTATTTCCGTCACTAATACTATTAGTACTATTAGTATTACTCCTACAAGCATGTAGACCTAACTCCATGCCTCTGTTTTCCTTTTCCTTGCTTCTTCTTGCTCTTTTGCGACGTGTGCATGGCATCATAGTGAAATCAGGCGCTCGGCGAAATAATCAAAGTGAAGAAATTGGCATTTTTCCGCCGGTTTGTGAATTTTTATTTTATTTTATTTTTATGTATTTTTTTTATTTTTTTTTTTTGAGGGGGGGCTCAACACCTTTCATGCCCATTAAAGAACACATTTTTACTGATCTGACCAGTGGATCCCCTTAAAGAACACATTTGTGTGTGGGTTTTACTGAAAAACGTTTATGAAAGGCACAAAAAATGTAATTTTTTAGTTTCCACGGACTGTCAAGCTAAGTAAATTTACATGTACTCATCTTTGGCGGCCATTTTCTCACTAATTTTTCTTTGAAATCAGGTGACCCCCACCTCCTTCATTCGCAAATATCTCGACTGGTACGTATCGGTATTCAAGATAAAAATGGATATTTTTCCCCCCCAAAGCAAGACGACGAACAAGCTTTAAAGATTAAATAGGAACCAATTTCTCCACATGGCCAAAAATGGACGAGAGGCTCACTCCACAGCGCCGGGACACGCGTACTTTGTTGTCCACGTCATTATTGTGTTGTCTGCCTACAGCGAAACGTAGACTCTAGTTCCTTCTTCCTCGACCCTCTCTTTTCATTTGTTTTCTTCTCATCCGAATGTTGCTTTTGTGGCTTATAAATAGACTTGTAACTTGTTTTCAAGGGCGGCCTGGGGCACAGATTGTCCACTAGACAACACGATCTTTGGTTG
>NW_004797979.1:348038-356773 GCF_000002075.1 Aplysia californica
TGTGGACCAAGCTCTTCTGATGTAGTTTAAGGAGACAAGGAGAAAGTTGGTGCCAAAACCCCTGTTCGTGGGTACTTGTGGCAAGGGCAACTACCCATGAATAAGTACAGCTGGATTAGTCCACAAATGCTTACTTTCCTTGCATTTCTGATTTAACAGGGATCGGATATAACAGGACATTTTTTCTACTCCCATCCCTGTTTTATCAGGTTTCCACTGTAAGTCGGCACATCTCAAATGTGCTCCTGCCGAATAGAGCCGAAACATAGCCCACAGAAGGCAGTCTAAAACAAAACGCCATATAAATGATATACTGTACACTATTCAATGCCAAAATTATGTGAGCCCCGGAGCAATCCAGCTGAGTGCTCAAGTGAATTCTGATTGGTTCATTGTCTTGTCACTAGGTTATTTTAAGTGACTCTGTGACTGTGAACCTGAGGGAGGTGAACGTGACATACTCAAGTCACCGTCCTATGAGCTGTGTCTTTGGATGGTTTTGTTGTGGAGTGGTGAAAGTTATTACTTGAGTGTTCAGTTCTAATGCAGGATGTTTAGCTAACAAACAGATTTAGTTCTAGAAATCAAAGCGACAAGTAAAAGGAATGAAAATAAAAGCACGAGCTCCTCCCTCACCAACTCAAAGATCCTAAAACTATACACCATCCCATTTATTATGCCCTTGACTATCTTCCGCCTGTGATAACTTAATTAATTATGCACGCCCACTTGTTCGCCCCACGAGCCGCCCCTGCTCATGGACTATACTCTACATGGGCTCAATGTTGTAGAACGGCAATAGTATGGAAGTGGCCTTGACCCTGAGAGGAATGTGATATTTAGTACAAATGTATTAGACCCACGTTAGGAGAATCAACTATCATGACTCATTTTAATTAAGTAGACAGGCAGTGTGGACTCTCTACGTTCAGGAAAGTGGAGGAAAGCTACATGGTGGTGTGTTTAGTTAAGAGGCGGGACCCTCGAATTGAACGTCCGTCTCCGATAGGACCGAGCCAAATGGGTTTAGAGCCATGAAAACCGCTAAATGGCTCAAATTCATGAACACCCAGTCTGGGACTCGAACCAGGGTCAACCGATCCGTAGTCCAGCATAATACTTGTACCAACTTAGTTATCGGAGCCCCGGAAGGCCAAGAACAATTCGGATAAGAAATGAAGAAGCAGTTACAGAAACTAGACCAAACCTGGACGCCATGGATAAATGTTATTGGATGCTCTGGTGTGGTTTGCTCCTTCTTTCCTTTCCAACATCTTTTTATCGATCATCCTGACCTCTCTTTTGTGTTTGCTACTCTTGTAAAACCTCGAATCTCCGGCTCTTATACTATGACGTTATTGTGTTGCAAGTGCGGTAAAAATTATTAAAACCAAAAAAAAAAAAAATAAGGGGTTATTATTTTTGTTTGGGTTCTAGATGTAGTAGTAGCGGGTAACCGTTTTGTGACCCTTGCACCACAATGGGTCATATCATGTGTCATCATCACTGCCTTCCTCACCCTGCATGAGGGTAAAGGTCATGAGCAAACACTTTCCACCTTTCCCTGTTCTGGGCTAACCTCTTGATATTATTCAAGGGAGTGCTTATTTAGGCCACATATGGCCTAAATAAGGTAAGGGAGAGGGGTTTAGCTTATTTAGGCCACACATGCTCAAACTACGGGGGGACACCCTTTTCAGGCAACTGAGTTTGTTCCACTTTCATATCTAATGGTGCACCTTTCTCATTTAGTACAGTTTTGTCTCAGTGTACAACTTATAAATCATAATGAATTATATTGTAAGAACAAAGCACAATACGCAAAATTTTGCTCAATCCCAATGGTTTGAATGAGGGCCAGATTTTTCCTTCATGGAGGGGCAAAATCTAGGCTACCATTTTGGCACACTTTGGTCAAGTGAAAAGGTCAAATCCTCCGAATAGACTTCCGGGTCAAATTTGGGGTATAAAAAGTGTGTACACAACGTGGCTGAGTCAAAGTTACACTATCTTTGCCTGGGTGGCACTCTCTCGTACTGTCTCGTAGTAGTACATGTAGTAGTAGTGGTAGTAGCAAAGATCGTGTAGAGAATCTTTGGTAGTAGATTCTATCTAGTTAGGCAGTTTAGTGAACGTGCACGCGCCAGGGCGAATCGGCCTCGATAAGCCCCGTAGACCTTTGTGATCGGCCACGAAGCCTCGTGTTTTGATGGGTCTAAACAACTCAGTGTTAATCGCACTGCCACATCCGACAGGCCTACATCTTTCAGGGTTCCCGCGGCCTCCTTGAATTCAACGAGTCCTTGAAAACTTCTTGAATTTGCATTCAAGGAAAAATCTCATTGAAAACTTCTTGAATTTGCATTCAAGGAAAAATCTAATGGAAAACTGCTTGAATTTGCGTTCAAGGAAAAATCTCATTGAAAACTCCTTTGAATTTTGCCAGATCTGACAGGAACACGTGTACAGGGTGACTGCCAGGCCCCGGGAATCCCGGGGGCCCCTGGAATCACCCAGGAATTTGAAAAAAATCGCCGAGATCCGGAATGCAACGGGAATTTTAAGAAATCTGTAAATTGCCCCGTGAAAAACCCGCGGAAATACATAAAAGTTCTCGAATATTTGAAAACCAAATCCGATAACGTCCTTGAGTTCATTTTTGGCGGTCGCGATTGTGAATAATATTTATTCGGCCTTTCCCGGCCTGAGAGTACGTTACACGCACTCATGCGGTAATGGCGGCAACAAGTGGAAGTATGTGCGATACCGGAGCTCGATCGGGAAAATCAAGATCTGCTTTCGCTTTCGTTACCACCCAGAAATTTGCCGGTAGGGCCTATAGTAGTCTGATAACGCTACATTTGTAACATGCAGGCTCTGCATTACAAACGCTGTGTCGCCATGAAAATAAATCGTTTGTCCTGTGCTGTCACTTGTGTGAAAAAAACAAAAGAAAAAGAAAGTTATACAAAACAAGCTTCTTGTCGGGCTCGCCGTCGTGACCGGTCATTGAACCTGTGAGTTTTCGTCACATCGTGAGTATCGGCGGTGGTTGAGGTCACCAAAGTTCATGCAAAGTTTGAGCGCTGCAAAGTATAGGACTCGGGAATGGGAGGATTATTGATTTTTTTTTTTTTTAACACACGCGGGAGGGGGGGGGGGGGGAGGCTGGAGGTTGAAGGCAACACCGGATGACAACAAAACTGAACTTGGAAGTTGGTAGATCTCTAGATCTCTCTGCAAAGGGCGCGTTGGTGCACAGTCATTGTGTGGAATCGGGATCCATCATACTCAAACCGTCTAAGCCGTGTTTTTTTTGCTAAAGGGTTCCCGTTTCATTGTGTAGGTGATAGTAAATTATATTTATTGTATATTTTTAGCTTTCTGTTCAAGATTCGCAGATTTTCAGTGTCACTGCATCTTGCCCTCCGACAGTTCTTACACCTCTCGCTCTGAATAGTCTACTTGAGCCATTCATGTTACAGTGGAGTCCACTTATAACGAGTCCGGAAAAAACGAGAAATCTGTTATAAAGACACTGTTCTAAAACTCCGTTTTTTCTCTTCTTTATCTTTGTAAATAAAATACTGCTATCTATAGCGCAGTCTGACAAACACGCGAGTCGGTTATAGCGGAATATTCCTGCTGCTGTGCACAGCGTATAGGCCAACTCGCCAGTTGAGAAACTTGTTGGTGATCTAGCGAAACAAAGAATGGGAGAGCCCACGTGTGTCAACAATGAAGGCCGCAGCGACTGAGTAGGGAGGGTGTGGCATGCGCAGACAGGCAGAACACATCGTGTGATAGGCCAGCGTAAGCCTAGTTTAGATTATCAAGGCCTACCATGGTGTGGCAACCTAAAATTTCAAATGCTCAATATGTTGTCTTTTTTCATTTTAAATGCATTCTTTGTATCAAACCATGAACATAGGTTTTTAAATCAAAGAAATCGGATGAAAAATAATTTTTTTATGGCCATTTGAAATTTGCTCAGACTAAGAATATTTTCAGACTTTTTCAGTCAGGTTCGAACCCCATCTTTAAGCCGGTGTGTCTTCGTCAGAAACTTCACTAGACTCTGTTTTTAAAGGTTTTCATGCATACCAGACCACAGAGTGCTTAAGTGGAATAATAACGAAATCAGAATCGTCCAAAAACAGCAAAAGTGCTACGTTTGGACTTAGGAGTGAAATCTCAAGCAACATCACGACAGAAACAAGAACCGTTTGAGATAGTACAACAAAACTTTGCATGTCTATGTAATTTTTAATGGGGAATCCAATTTTGGCATTCATGTAAGGCTCAAAAGGATATTTGCAACAGAAAATCAATATGTCCATTGATACACATGAGTTTCCAAGGCACTGATGAAGAAGTTGACCATAAAATGCATTAAAAATATTCCAATGAGGCAAACAACAAAGAATCACATATTTAAAGCACTTAATATACTTCCTCAGAAGGCTCTGAAAGCTTTATAACAATGTATGAATATTCCAGCAGACCTGAGGAAACTAGAAATAAAAGAACTTTTTTACTAGCATTACCATTATAATTTCATAACTCAACGACACAAAAATCAACCCAATTGTGATAGAACTACATTAATATTCGTCCACACATCAAATTACTGGCAAAAATACAAGCAAATACTAATTGTACTAGCACCCAGTTTAAAAAGCAAATACAACAGACAAGAACTCTGCAAAAACATAATTTTGTACATGATGAGGTAAAAAAAAATAAACATGAATTCTCTAAACCATTTTTACATGATAAATCAAACAGGCCATACCATTTTACCAATAAAGATACTTTTAGTTCCGGGTATTTTGCCATCTACATGGCAAGAACAAACTATCTCCCTGACTCCTCTTCATCTACTGATTGTTTGTCCAGCACTTCTATCTCCTCACTACGACCATTCTCCCCTTCATCATCTGAATCTGATGCCGACTCATCGGACAGCTCTGCTTCTTCCTGTGCAGTTTTTCTTTTCTTCTGTGGAGGTTCTACTGTTCTGTCAATGTAATCATAATCAAACCCTAAATGATTGCATAAGGTGGCGTACAGGGTTTGTAGATTGCCTGTGAGACGAAGATCGGATGCATGCATATAATATTTTCTGAATCTCATCTCTACCTTTAGTGTCTGCTGAAGTGGCCTCGGTCCTCTCATTAGCCTGTCTAGGTCTTCTTTAGTGTTACTTAAACCACCTTGACTCAGAAGGTCAGTCAGGAGAGCAGCTTGCCTATCTTTGTCCTGAATTTCTTTTTCTTTTTTCTGCTTTTCGTTGTCTAAAATGTTTCGTTTTATGGTCTCCCTGACACATTGGTACAAGTTCAGCTGAGGCATTTTTAAACAATTGATACTCACAATACCATAGAACAAACATTTTAAAAGGCTACGGCAGGTTTCTTAGCGATTTCCTATCCCCAGAAGCAACCCGAGAGCCCGTAACTTGCCGTAAGGCCATTCGGCTGTTCCTTCCTGACTTTGAATTACTCCCTCCGATAAGTACTTTCCTTTGCTCGTATATTATATTCAATAAAAAAAAATAAACATATATATAAATTCTTTAAAAATTTTAATCACCAACTTACCAATCAAGGCTTGCAGTTGAACCGTGGACAGCACACAATCGGCATCTGTTGGGCGATTTACACAAAACATCACTGGTTCGTTTGGCTCTTGGCCCGGGTCGCCTTCATTGGCCTCCATTGTGTGCGAATCGGAGCTTTGGATCCAAGTTGGTTTTCGGTCTCTACTGACATCGTGAAATAATCCACCGAATTGCCTTTTGCACCACAAAGAAATCAATGTTTCAGCTTTCTATTGATGTATAATCTGCCCTGCAAAATTTCACCAAACCTGGCGAATTTGACGAAAAACATCTCCACTTCGCACAAATCCTTTGTTTACTCCCGCATTTCGGAAAGGATGCCGGGATGGCTGGTATCACGTGATAGCTTAGCCTCTTCTCGTTTCAATGATGTCATTGCTATTTTTGTGCGACCTTTCTCGGCGAGCGAATCGTGGAAAGAAAGAGCCCACCCTCGACCCGGGACTTTCGTTCTCTCCCTTCAGCGCCCTAAGCATCGGCCCTATGTGGCTTTTTATAATCAATCGATAACGTATTTGTAGGCTATTTACTGGTTCATATTTAGATACAAACAAACAAGGAAAGATTGGTGTTTTTAATTATCTTTATTTCATTCAAAACAATGCACAATGAGAGGAGAAATTAGAGTTGAAAGAAGGGTCTTGTCGGCCCATTCCTCTCATCGGCAGACATTTTTCACCATGCCTCCCACTTCCCCGATGCGGGGATGGAGAGGTCACAGCAATGTGATGGGTTGAGCAAATGTGTGACGTGCGCAAGCTGACGGAATGCACCAAAGGGTGTTGTGGGGTGGGGGGAAATCAATGGGCGAGTTAGTTAGCCCAGAGCCTAGACGATCAGAGAAAAGTATAGCCCAGAGCCCTTTCTTTCAGATCGCCAACACCGAGCTGCCAGTCGACATCGCTAGATCTAGCACTAGAAAATGAAACCTGATTCGATTTTTGATCAAGTAAGACCTAGAGGTCATGTTGAATCAAAATCATTGTCAGGGAAGATAGCAAAAGGAAATAAACAGAACACCAAACTCATAGATTAGGCCTACTTTACAGTTTCCCTCCAATTTATTACTGGATCCCTTATAGTTATAGTTATAGCGAGAATCCTGCTATAACGGACATTTTGCTCCGGTCCCCTCCCTCTCGTTATAACAGGATTCCACTGTATTACTCTACTTTGAGCTAGAGTAATAATTTTTGTCTTTCACGTTTATTTAAATTTAAACATTGACACCCTAACTGGTTCTTGACAGTGGATATTCTGGTTCTACGCCTTTTTTCAGGCTCAAAGCTAGATTCATTTTTATATACATGTAGTTTTTAAACTCGCACAAAAAAAGTCAAGGAACAAAAATTCAAAGAAAGATTTTAACTGAAGAACAGTTTAACCAAATTTATTCATTTTTTCCCAAAAGTTGCTTTCGACTCTTTAGATTAAGTGTGTACAATTTCAGATTTCAACAAAAACGAGAAGTTCATGTAAAATGAATTTAAGTCACACTGGTCGGATTTCAAAAGTCTGAACAGCCATAGTTCTTCATGTACATTGTCAATAGTGGATGTAGCCTCTCCGTTTGATCAAACACTCGGCACAGCGTCGACGTATGGACAGGACATGCCTTCGGAGAACTTGTTGCAGTAGGTTCTGCCCCTCCTGGACAAGGTAGCCAAGAATTGCTTAAGGTTTTGTGCAGGAGGGTGGTTGTCCCTTATCCACCGGTCAATGGGATCCCAAATGTTCTCTATTAGGTTCAAATCCGGACTACAAGCTGGTCAGTCCATGCGGGTGACAGCTTGCTGTAGCAGGAAGTCCCCCACGATGCGTGCGCGATGTGGCGTGGCGTTGTAGTCCTGCAGTACAGCCTGGGGTCCAATCTGTTGCAAGAGAGAAACTGCAAGGGAGACGCAGGATTTTCTTCCTGTACCTTGCCGCGGTCAAATTGCCCTGTATATGGTACACGGGGTCTTGTGGTGAGCTGAGAAGCCTCCACATACCAGAACGGGCCCTCCACCGTAGGGCGCCATCTGCTGGATGCACTCAGGATGGAACAGCTCTCCTCGGCGCCTCCAGACGTGGGCTCGCCTGTCTGGGTGCAGCAAGTTGAATCTGGATTCGTCCGAGAAGACTACCTGGTCCCACTGACATTGTGTCCACTGTGAATGGCGAGCAGACCACGCCGGGCGAGCTGCTTTGTGGGGTAGCGTGTGCCTTGGGCGCCTGGCAGGGACACGAGAAGCTAACCTGGCTCTTCGGATACTGTTTCCTACCGTCTCCTCGCTCTCGTGGACATTGGCTGTCACCCGTGGTTGGTCCCTGGTGCCGTTTGCAGTAGTGGCTCGTGACGTCACGGCCTGTTTGACGATGAACCGGTCGATGCTGTCGTTGGTCAAACATGGCACCCTGGTTGAGGCCTGTCCTGGACCCTTCCGGTCGCTCACCATCGTTCTTGCAGCCGCCATATATGACTGATGGGGACGCCCCAAGTCGATGTGCAACAATTGGGAACGTGGAGCCATCTTGGAGCCAGGCAAGGACTCGTCCTCTGTCGACGTCAGGCAGCGAGCGTCGTTGGACCATCGTGTTGTAATGACACGTGGCTGAAAATCGCTGCCTTATAAAGGGTTGTAAGGGAGCAATAATCACAGCTGAGACATCTGTTCAGCACGTGCCAAGCTTAGTTTTAGCTAATAGTCCCTATGCCAATGTTGCTGAAACAGAGAAATTTAGCCCATTTATCATGGTTTTCGACTGTGTTTCAGAATGCCCTGCGCTGTCGCTGTGAAGCTGGTGCGGGCAAATTTGCTGTACAGGCAAAGTGTGTCTAGTCGAAAGTGCGTGTGCCAAGTTTGGTTGACTGAACCTAACAAGTGTGTGAGATATATTGAAGTTTGAATTTGACAGGTGAAAACACAAGCTGTTCCTTAACTTTTTTGGGCGAGTTTATAAGCGAATAATATGATGAGGAGAAAATACAAATATAAGTAAGAACAGACTGAAAAGCCTAAGTCACAGTATCCCAGTGCCACAGTGCCATCATTTTGTTGACTGGATTCAATGTACATGCGTGTGTGTGTGTGTATATTATATATAAATGGAGCATGCACTGTCGTTGTTA
>NW_004797979.1:356873-357878 GCF_000002075.1 Aplysia californica
GTGTGTGTGTGTGTGTGTGTGTGTGTGTGTGTGTGTGTGTGTGTGTGTGTGGGTGTGTGTGTCTGTGTGTCTATCAATGTGTCTGTCTGTATGTGTCCATAGGTCAAAGATTAGTACCATCTGTCTGTGTGCATCAATGTGTCAGCCTGTGTGTCTATCAATGTGTCTGTCTGTATGTCCGTAGGTCAAAGATCAGTACCACCAGTCAGTGACGGCCCTGGGCTCTGAAGTGGAAACTCTACACACTGAGCTGAGGTGAGTGGCCTGAGGCGGTGGGTGGGGTGATTGGTGGGTAAGGAGGTGGGTAGGTGGCCTATGGTGGGTAAGGAGGTGGGTAGGTGGCCTATGGTGGGTGGTTGGTGGGTGAGTGGCCCACGGTGGTGGGTGACTGGCCCTGTTGGTGGGTGGGATGGTTTGTGTGTGGTGGGATGGTGAAGGGCTGGGGGTTGGTGGTTGGTGGGTGGTCTGTGGCTGGATGGTGGGTGGATGCCCAACTCTTACTAAAACTAAGCTAAATGGTTCATAAAGTAGGTCAATGGTAGCAAAGTCACGTCATGCAGAAACATTTTTGTGCTTGGTCACAGGAGCCTGAGCTCTCGGTGCTGGTCCATGGTAGTCTCAGGGATTGTCCTTGGTTGTCTGACACGTGCGTGATTGGAGGGGGCCACTGGGCAGATTGTACTTCTTTTCTTTCCCTTTTTTTTCTGCCTGCCTGCCTGCCTGCCTGCTTGCCTGCCTGCCTGTCTGCCTGCCTGTCTGTGTGTCTATGAATGTGTCTGTCTGTGTGTCTATCGTGTCTGAGTCTGTCTGTCTGTCTATCCGGCCATCTTATCACCTTTTTTCCTGCACGAAATGACTGTAATTGTTTTCGCTGGGATATGCCTCTGCTACCTCTAACTTTAACAATAAGCTCAGCGTGATCACGTGTATTTGTTTGTGTGTCGTCAGGGAGACAAGGACAGAGAACTCCACGCTGGTGCAGAAAGTCTCCCAGCTGAAGCTGAC
>NW_004797979.1:357978-361581 GCF_000002075.1 Aplysia californica
GCCATCATTTTGTTGACTGGATTCAATGTACATGCGTGTGTGTGTGTGTATATTATATATAAATGGAGCATGCACTGTCGTTGTTATGTAACATGCCCCTGGAGAATGGATGAGACACCCCCCCCCCCTTGAAAATTGAGAAGTTGGGTTGGCAGTCACCCTGGGAACAGTTTTTCTAGGAAAATCGAAACTATGAATATGATATTATGATTCCTTTCGGACTAGTAGGCCTATTTTTTTTTTTCTTAAATAGGCTTTCGTCATAAATTTCTTGACCAAATCTCCTTGAATTTTAAAAATTTCTCCTTGAAACCTCCTTGAAAACTCCTTGAATTTGATGGGAAGTTCATGGCAGGAACCCTGGTCTTTTAAAAGGAAAAGAAAGGTCATCAAAATGGTTGAATTCACGTGAAAATCGATTCGGTAGAACTGGAACTATTAAAATTTGCTTCTGAAAACAAGTTACACAAGGCCATTTTTATAACTCGATGAAATAAAAACTACTGGCTGTGTACTGTGTTATTCTGTATAAATTGTGGAACTTCAGGACGTATTATTATTTCCCAACATCTTTTGACGCCTGAGCTGTAGAGGTTGAAGTTTTCACAACACTAATAGATCTAGTAATAGGACTTTCCGTAAAAAATGCATAGACCTACAAAAGCCAAACCACCGAATCGACCGGGCACCCCGCTCTCCCCTGTACACTGTGATAACGTGTTGCTTCGGTATAATTATTCTACTATTAATACGTGCGGCTATGGCAATTGGGATGTAGGCCTACTGACTGAAAAAGCGATTCACAGTTTTGTTTTTATTTTACCATATATATATATATTTGACTTTAATAGTGCAGGTGATAGCTAGATCTAGATTCCCTGTCTAGAATCAGTAGTAGCAGGCCTATGCTAGAAGCAGCCAGAGAGCCTGCAACTGCTACATCTAGATCTAGATCTAGATCTAACTCATTGCTATGCCTTTGGGCTTTGGAATTGAAATAAAACGAATTGCACAGTTCTAGTTAATTTTAGATTCAGCAACTATCTGTATTTCCAGAGTTTATAATAACAAATCTCACCATAACAACAATCCCTTTTACTTTTTATTAGAATAATTAGATCCAACTTTGTTTTATAAAATCTGTTTTGCGCAAACTTCAGATTTTCTCTACTTGTAGAGCACAGAATATACATTGTAAGCCTCTGCTCAGTCTTTTACTTTTAAGTATATATATTATAATAATACAATGCGTATAGATCTAGATCTATATGATCATTTTATGTTATTTTCTGGATATTTTTAAAACTCTTTTTTTAACATGTCATAAAGTCAAATTGTGCCTTTTCTTTGATAAAGAATAGCATTAGCAGTGGACCTTTTAGACAGTGAGTCTCCCAATTTTTTTTAATGCTAATCAATGAAAATTGCAAATTGATAATAGTATAGTCCTGTAGAGGATAGGTGGACTCCGGGGTCTGCAGAGCGAAATACTAGGTCTAGGTTTTAGGATGTGAACCCAGGAGTTACCGTAGTGACTTTTTAAGGATTGGTGGACCCCGGGGTCAACGTAGTGATAAATAAGCAAGTTTAAGGTGGACCCCGGGGCCCGGGGTCTACCTAGCGAAATACTAGGTTTTGGGACAGGTGGACCCCGGGGTGACCGTAGTGAAATAAGTAGGTTTCTTTAGAGATCGATGGACCCCGGGGTCATCGTAGTGAAATAAGTAGGTTTCTTTAAAGATCGGTGGACCCCGAGGTCACCGTAGTGAAATAAGTAGGTTTCTTTAAAGATCGGTGGACCCCGGGGTCATGTGCAGTCCGTGCCGGCTATAAGCTAGTGATGGGCCGATACCACAAATTAGGTATCGATGTCGATACCTAGTACTTTTCAAGATATCGATACCGATATCTCGATACCTAATGCTATTGGTAACATACGCCGGGGGTAATAAGTAGACAAAAATACAACTATACTTTTCCAAGTATTTAGGTAATCGTGTCTATACAAGTTGTGACTATTTAGCTGAGACTCAAACAAAAATTATTTGTGAAAGAGAGAGAGAGAGAGAGAGAGAGAGAGAGAGAGAGAGAGAGAGAGAGAGAGAGAGAGAAATAAATACCCAAATATGAGAATAAAAACAAAAATTAAGAGAAGTATGGGAGGAAAGTCAACTTTGCAGAAAATGTTAGTATTGGAAAATAAAAACACAAAAGGCAATTCGATTTACCAGATTTTTAGCAACTTCAAATTAAACCAATGAGGATAAATCAGAGTTGTCAGTGAAGATTTTGCAAAATCACTAGATACATTTCATGAAAAACTTCTCTCTTTTTGTTAAGAAATCACTAGATTCATTTAAAGCGCTTGCCCCCCTACGAAAACTTATCAGTTTTGATAAACAAAAAATTCTCAAGGCCCAAGTCACTTGCTTTTGCAGCCGTGGGATAAATAGCACATAGGTATCGATGTTTAGAGCAGGTATCGGTACCGATACCGATACCCATAGGTATCTAAGTATCGAGTACCTGGTATCGATACCTGCCCATCACTACTATAAGCACGCCGGCTTAAAGCACGTTTAGGACTCAAGCACGCTAAACGGCTCTTACCGAATTTTTGCTATAAATTACACGCCTTTAAGCACGGTAACTTCGGCTTCAAGCACGCTTCATTTACAAGACAGTCAATATTTTCATGATGACCCATCGAAGTTCGAACAGTCTACACCGCAGCAGTGGAGTGTGTCAAGAGAAACACAAAGAACGCAAGTGATGGAGACACGCACTCACACGCGGGGAGAGGAAGGCAGAGAGATGCACACAGCCGTGCGCGCGGACATAGGATCTAGCCTAGGCCTAGGGCAAAGAAAGCTACACACGACCCAAAAAAATACTAAGAGAGTCGGGGAGACGAGAAAGGTAGGCTGGCTGCGATTTCACCTTTGACCCTCGCTATCCATTAATCCTGATTGTGTATCACGCGCGAGGTGGGATGAAGGCGGTGGTATGAGTATGAGTGGCACAGCGGGCAGTGGTACACACAGACAGTGTGTAGGCCTAGTGTGCTGTATCGTCGTGACTGGCCGTCTAAATTAAATTTCATTTCCCATTCGACCACAAAACAAAAACAAACAAGCGAACAAAAACTACCATGGCGGGTGTCTAAATAACAGTGCACACTTTTGCGGGACCGCTATAGGCCAACTTACAAACAAAGGGAAATAGCACGGGGAATTTTCTACATGAAAATCTCTTGATTGTGTCTACTTCGCACTCAAGCACGCTTCGGCATTAAGCACGCTTAAGCTTTCTCCCGACGACCGTGCTTAAAGCCGGCATGGACTGTACTAGATCTATGTCTCTGAAGAACATTTTGCTTGACTTTATCAGCTTTTTTCATGTACTTGAAAGCATAGAATATAATAGTTTCACACAAATGTATGCACAATACCTTGACAAAGAAAGATAAGGTCATTGTTGTTGTTTTTTAAGGGGATCCGCGGGTCGACCACACGCGATTTTTTCAAAGTTGGGGTTCAAAGTATCGAATTTCAGGTTCTAGAGAATTCTTGTAGAAAAATATGTCGGCAATCCCATTTCGGA
>NW_004797979.1:362448-363551 GCF_000002075.1 Aplysia californica
ATCCCCCGCACTAAATACAAAGATCAGTAGAATCTCGGCCTTCCGAATCCATGGTTAGTTCAAGAAATCTACCATATGATGTGGCCTAAATTTTATAAGATAAGGGAGGGTTTTTTTTAAAGCTTATTTGGGCCTCAGTGTGGCCTAAATAAGGTAAGGGAGGGGGGTTCAGCTTATTTAGGCCACAGTGTATATATATACACACAGACGGCTCAGCGTTCAAAGGGCACAATCAAAGCCGGGGGGAACATACAGTACTTGTACCCTGATGGAAATTCCAATGAGATCTCTGCAGCCTGTGGAAAGAAATGCAACAACTACGATGCAGAAATGATAGCAATTGAAACAGCACTACACCATCTCACGGTTTTTGACTCTCGTCCAAACAAAACGCAGAGTATTGTGATTTTCACTGACTCACTATCCAGTCTTGCAAGCAATAGAAAATGACCATCATCTAAACCAAGACTTATCACATAATGAAAAATTATGCTGTTTGGCTCCCATCACCTGATAATGATAATATCCTGTGGCGTTAACCTGGTGATGCAGTGGATTTCCGGACGCTCAAACATACCTGGAAATGACAGAGCAGACACACTCACCAAAAGGGGATCTAGACAGGAACAACCCACCATTCCAACCTCATACACATGTACAACACTGCAAAACAAATCATTAAAAGCAACAGCAAACAAGATTGGACGAACAGATGGGCCTTGGGAAAGACAGGCAGAGCAGTTTTCAAACATAATATTATGACAACAAAATGAAATGACAATATCAACCACCTACAGAGATAGAAACAGACCACGATCTTCCGCATACGAACTAAACAAAAACTGCTCAACTCCCACTTGATGAACAGAACAAAACCAGAACTTCTCCCAATGTGTCCCTTGTGTGACTATACTTAATTATGAGACTGTGGATCATCACCTTTTCCACTGTACAGCCCTAAATGATAATGATATATCAGAGCTACACTTCTACTTCCGAGACCTAGATCTAGCATTAGTCACAGCCTAGCAACTCACTCATTCCTTCTTTTTTTTAAACACAAAGCTGGATAAGGAAACTATCAGAGCCGCGCACTATCGACC
>NW_004797979.1:363651-380074 GCF_000002075.1 Aplysia californica
ACAAGGGGGCTATCCTGAAAAATGTTGTTTTGAGAAAATAGAAGGTAAGGTTTCTGGACCCTTGTTCAGTTTCTTTAAAGGACAAGGAGAGTTTTCTCTGTAACCAAACAATTGTACACACCAATGAAATCAAACTTCTCCTATAGGTTGGGCAATGCCCACTTTTGATGCAGGTCAAGATTTCTGGAAACCCCTGAAATCTGGGTTAACCCTTCTGTCCTTCAAAGCGACCAAATCATAGGTGAAATCAGGCAGATACAGTACTTCTTGCACTCACCCTTTGTCCTTCTGATCGCTGGGAAACTGGTGATTTGGAAATTGCTTTTCAAGAATAGGTCAGAATCTTGGCATCTATTTTGATTCCAGTTTGTCAATGTCGGCTGGTAAATCACGATGGCGCTTAAGGGGATCCACGGGTCGACCAAACGCGATATTTTCAAAGTTGGGATTCAAAATATCGAATTTCATGTTCTGGAATATTCTTGTAGAAAAATATGTCGGCAATCCCATTTCGGAGGCCTCACTACTCAAAAACACCTCAAAATCACTCAAAAATGCATTTGAAAGAGATAGGGGTGAAGAATATTTGTCAAAAAACGTTTAAAAAAGCGTAACTTTGACTCTTTCTCATGCGGTCTTACATTGTCGTAATGTAGGAAAGTTTGGTATCGTTGGAAAGATCGCGATTTCGGCCGTTCATTTACTGAAGTTTCGGTATCGTATAGAAATAACACGGGGCGCCGTTTACGCACTTTTGTGGAATCCCCGTAGTAAGTCCTGATTGGACCTTTCTAGCATGTGACCATTTCGCGAAAGGTCATTGGCTGAGACGGTAGCAACCGAAGGGAAATCCCCTACAACCGCCATTACTATTTTGTTTACGCAGCGTGCCTACGAACAGACAGTGAATGTTTTGACACATTGTTCTCGTCCTACTGAATTCTCAACCCATCCTTTCGTCAATTCAGGTGAGTGAATATAACTATAATTGCTAAATCTGTGCTTAACCCTTGTTTTTGCCTGAATCAATTGTTTCTAGACCGCTCAAACTCGCCAACCCCGAAGTGGGTCACTTCGCCCTGAATCTGAATCAGCTGATTCTCATGACCTCGATCCTTCTTACTGTTTGTAGTGTAGAGTAATATTATAGTCCTATACCGGTTCATGTATTATTGTTGATACCTAATAGATCTGGATTAAGATATAGAGCTTCCTCAGAGCGCTGAGAGTGTAAATAATGATTGCTGGGTTTGTGGACACTTCACAACAATGAGTGGCAGATCTACATCTAGATCTAGACTAGATTCTAGGGTTGTGAAGACTTCACAACAATGAGTGTGGTTAGGTTGTGAAGAACAAGAACATCATTACTTGTGATTGTTGATTGCATGGAGAGGTGATTGAAGATGTATGTCTGTGGCTTTGATGCTGTCAAATTGGGCTCTGCCCCGCGGGAGCGTCTGCCCAAATTTTTAGCTTGCTGAAACATGCTTTCATTTCCAAAATGGGCTCTGCCCTGCGGGAGCGTCTGCCCAAATTTTTAGCTTACTGAAACATGCTTTCATTTCCAAAATGGGCCTGCCCCGCGGGAGCGTCTGCCCAAATTTTTAGCTTGCTGAAACGAGCAGCTCTGTATTTCATTTTTAACAATGATATCAGTTGTATCCTCTTCACGTGTATTGGCGGATAGTGGAGGTCTTTTTCCAGGCTCTTTTGTAATATACCATTTTTCTTCTTCATTGTTTCAGCTTCCGTCATGGTGAAACAAGCAACAAAGAAAGGTCATGCTTTTGGGAAGAAGCAGAAAAGGAGAGAACAGCTCCTTCTTGCTCGTCGCAACATTTCGACCAGAAATAGCAACCAGTCACCAACTGCTGCAATTGCGCCCCCTTCATCTTCGTTAGGCATTCCAATGCCATCACTACTGGAAGCACAGCCGTCAACATCCGTCTGTTCTGCTCAGCAACAAACTACTCCAGTATCAGCTCCAGCTGAGTCTGAGCCTGCACCTACAGTTTCTGCCTCCAAAAGAAAACTGGCCTACAACTCTCCTGAAACATCTCAAGGTGACTTCACAATCAGCTTGCCATCGACTGTTGTTGACCTCCAAACTCTGAAAACATTGTTCATAGGCCTTCTGTGTCCAATGTGTCTACAACCTTCCCTCTCTCTGACAAATGAAACAAGCAAGAACTGTGGCCTGGCAATTTCACTTGCTGTTAAATGTGAAAACTGTAATGAAACGGTAACCCAAACATACACTTCAGACAGGTGTGAAATGTCTTCAACTTCAGTTTTTGACGTTAATCGCAGAGCTGTTGCTGCTGCTTCAGCCACCGGTATGGGGCACTCTGGATTGTGTAACTTTTCAGAATTTATGAACATTCCTTCGTTGCACCAAAAAACGTACCAAGCTCACACAAAAGTCATCAGTAAAAAGTGTGAGACATTTTCAAGGGAGAGCCTTTCCACAGCAGTTGAGAGAGTAAAGGAAGTTTACGAAGAACAAACTACTGCAGTAAAAGACATCCATGTTTCTTTCGATGGCAGTTGGCATAAAAGAGGCCACACGTCAAAATCGGGAATTGGCCTCGCTATAGAGAGAAAGACTGGTTTGATTGTTGACTACGAAGTGTTAACAAGTTACTGTCCCATATGTTCCACCACAGGGAAGAAACTTCAGCAGGAGAACATTCTCAAATATGAAAGGTGGCTGGCACTTCATAAGCCATACTGCTGTGCAAATTATGAAGGCCCTAGTGGGGGCATGGAGAAAGAAGCTGCCCTTAGAATCTGGAGCAGGTCAATATTAAAAAATGGTCTTCGATACGTATCGATGATCAGTGACGGCGACGCGAAAACCATTTCAGAAATTCATGCTCTGGACCCATATCCTGGCACATCAGTACAAAAACACGAATGCGTGAACCACGTCGGCAAGCGCCTCGGCACTGCCCTTCGCAATCTCGTGTCTGAGAAGTCCAAACAGAAAGTAACTCTCGGCGGAAAGGGACAGGGGAAACTACGTTCTGACGTGATTACTCAGCTCCAGGCTTATTACACGAAAGCAATTCGGAGCAATGCAACTGTGCCTGAAATGAAGCAAGCGGTGATGGCCATCGTGGACCACTGTTCCTCCACGGACAACGAACTTCACCATGACAACTGCCCGAAAGGGAAGGACTCTTGGTGCTTTTACCAGAAAGCAAAAGCAATGGGGCTACCTCCTGGCTCCCACATGGAAAACCTGGGGACTCCCCTCTGCAAGCTGGTGGCAGATCATGTGAGACCCATTTTCGAGCGAATGTCGTCGGATGCTTTGCTCAGCAGATGTGTTCTTCAAAGTACCCAAAACGCGAATGAGAGCGCCCATGCTACTATCTGGGCTCGCTGCCCTAAGCACCTATTCGCCAACCGGGATCGTCTTGGCATTGCAGTTGCTCTTGGAGTTACGGAATTTAACTTTGGCTCAACATCGTCGCGCAAGTTCATGCAGGCACTCGACCTACCTGTTGGTGCTGAAACAAAGAAGAGGGGGAGGAAGCGGGACCACACCAGGACAGTGAAAGTTGAAGCAGCTATTACTTTAAAAGCAAAGAGACATAGACTGCTCAGAGCAGAAGCTAAACAACGAGAGGAGCAAAGACTGCTGGAGAAATATGGACAATTCTATTCCTCTGGTGGGGGAGATTGAGGTTGGAGTGTTGGTAGGGGGTTTTTTCTTCAATTTTTTTATGGGGGTGGGTCAGAATTTCTTTGATTAAAAATGTCCAATATATCCTCTTGAGTCACAGCCTTTATGTTACACAGTTTGAATATGCCTGTGGTTGATAAATAGTACTGTTTTTTCATGATAACTATGTAAAATGGTGATGATTTTACTATTCAAAATCTTTTTTTGCGATTTTCTCAGAATCGCTTTTTCGAAAATATTGCAAGACTATATTGAGTGGATCTTGGAAAGTTACTGTCAGAATTTGTTCATATTTGGACACAACCTTCAATACATATGTACCGACAAACTTACAGGGTCACTTTAGCTGTTTAGTGTACACATTGTGAATTATTAACTTTTTAAATGGACAATGCATCAAAACCTCAAGGAGATCTGAATGAAGGGTCAAAGCAGAACAAAAAATCTCTCAGCATAATACAGATAACTGAAATTTGGCCCTGTAAGGTTGTAAGGCATGCCAATAGTAGTAACCATGCCAAATATTGAGCTTCTATCTTGAGTAGTTTTGATGATTCACTCAATATAAATTTTGGGTAAAAAGTGCCGAGTCGGCAGTTTATTTTTGATGTGACAAGAGTGTTATGGCTGGGACCTTGAATTTTTTGCCTCATAACCTTTTGTTGAACACAGATACACCATTTGGTGCAGAAAAACAAGCATTTAACCCTTAAATTTAGCATTTGGGTGTTGACCATAGCTCCATCCCCTTAAATGACCAAAATTGTGTCGATAGTGCCGTAAAACATCTACCCAATCAATCAATCAATCACGTGATCAGCTGCATGTATTTAGAAAAAAGAAAAATGAGTGAAATATGTCATCTTATCAATACTAAGGATTCTGCTTTGCCAGTGATTAGCTTTAGACTAATATTGTGTCAATGTGATTCTCTTTACTCGAACTGATTCTCTCTCTCTCTCACTCTCTCTCTTTCCCCCTCTCTCTCACTCTCTCTCTTTCTCTCCCTCTTTCTCTCTCTCCCTCTCTCTCTCCCCCCTCACTCACTCTCTCACTCTCTCTCTCTCTCACTAACTCTCACCCTCTCTCTCTCTCTCTCACTCACACACTCTCTCACTCACTAACTCTCTCACTCACACACTCTCTCACTCACTAACTCTCACCCTCACCCTCTCTCTCTCTCTCACTCACTCACTCACTCTCTCTCTTTCTCTCCCTCTTTCTCAGTCTCCCTCTCTCTCTCCCCCCTCACTCACTCTCTCTCTCACTAACTCTCACCCTCTCTCTCTCTCTCACTCACACACTCTCTCACTCACTAACTCTCTCACTCACTAACTCTCACCCTCTCTCTCTCTCTCTCTCACTCACACACACTCTCTCTCACTCACACACTCTCTCTCTCACTAACTCTCACCCTCTCTCTCTCTCTCTCACTCACTCACACCCTCTCTCACTCACTCACTCACTCACTCTCTTTCTCCCCCGAGGTCAGGCTGAGATGTTGGTGAGGCAGAAGGAGGAAGAGCTGGAGGAGACGAAAACATCGATGGCGAAACTCATCGTCAAGGCCGGGGCTCGCACGCGGGAGGAGGTAACTCTTGTCTGTTCCTTCAGATTTTTAAACTATGATTTCTATTTCTGTTATCTGTTTCTACAAGAAAATGACGGTTTCTATTTCTGTATCTGTTTCTACACGAAAATGACGGTTTCTATTTCTGTATCTGTTTCTACACGAAAATGACGGTTTTTATTTCTGTTATCTGTTTCTACAAGAAAATGACGTTTTCTATTTCTGTTATCTGTTTCTACAAGAAAATGACGGTTTCTATTTCTGTTATCTGTTTCGACAAGAAAATGACGGTTTCTATTTCTGTTATCTGTTTCGACAAGAAAATGACGGTTTCTATTTCTGTATCTGTTTCGACAAGAAAATGACGGTTTCTATTTCTGTTATCTGTTTCGACAAGAAAATGACGGTTTCTATTTCTGTTATCTGTTTCTACAAGAAAATGACGGTTTCTATTTCTGTTATCTGTTTCGACAAGAAAATGACGGTTTCTATTTCTGTTATCTGGTTCTACAAGAAAATGACGGTTTCTATTTCTGTTATCTGTTTCGACAAGAAAATGACGGTTTCTATTTCTGTTATCTGTTTCGACAAGAAAATGACGTTTTCTATTTCTGTTATCTGGTTCTACAAGAAAATGACGGTTTCTATTTCTGTTATCTGTTTCGACAAGAAAATGACGGTTTCTATTTCTGTTATCTGTTTCTACAAGAAAATGACGGTTTCTATTTCTGTTATCTGTTTCGACAAGAAAATGACGGTTTCTATTTCTGTTATCTGTTTCGACAAGAAAATGACCTTTTCTATTTCTGTTATCTGTTTCGACAAGGAAACCATGGTTTCTATTTCTGATATCTGTTTAGCGCCTGTAATAAATATTATTATTATTATTATTTATCGTAGTAGAACAGTCTAATACTAAGCCTAAGCCACCGTCCTATCACAGTAGAACGGTCTAAACCTAAGCCTAAGCCTAACTAAGCCTCCATCCACAGGTGGACAACGTGCGAGCACAGTGCAATGAGAGGATAGCTCAGCTGACAGAGGAGGTGCACGCGCTGGAGATGGTGAGTGGGTGCATGTGCATTGTTAGAGAGAGAGAGAGAGAGAAAGAAAGAGAGAGAGTCATTGGGTGGTGAGTGGATGGGTAGAGTAAATGTGTGTCAGAGTGAGTGAGAGAGAGAAAGTCAATGATGGGTGCGTAGACATTTGACAACGTTTGGGCGTAAGGAGTTATTGATATCATCCTAAGCCTGTTCATTTGTCTTGCTTTTGATGAAAAATATAGCTATCTGTCTTGAGTAAAAGCCGAGATATTTGCTATTGCAGGAGGTTGGAGTGGGAGGGGGGGGGGGGGGGGGGTTAACCTGTTCTTATGTACAGTAGAATTGTAAAAGAGCTGATTCATCAATGTCATGCTCATAACTGTGCCTGAACTGCAACAGGGAACTGCTGCTTTTTTTTTCCTAATCCTTACCATCGTCATTTTACCTCTACCATTAAAAAAAAATAAATATTTGCTGCTGCTAACATTTGAAGACCTCCATAGCTTGAGAGTCCTTGGACACTTGAAAAATCTATTTTTTTGGTACCTTTTTAATCACTGTTTTTTAAAAAGTAAAATCCACACAGAAATGTGTTTTATAATGGACTTAAAAGATGTTGAGCCAAAACATAACAATCGATAAAAATTACTATGCATCAGAAAAATGTTGATTTTTTTTCAATTTTATTATTTTGACAAGTGCCTGATTTCACCACAATGCCTCACATATAATATTCTGAAAGATGATTGTGCATTCATGGGGGCTCCAGTGGCTAAGTGAGTAGTGAGTTTAGCAATGTCAAGCAAGTATCGGTGACACGGGGATCAGATGGGTGGTCACTGGAGTGTGTCCTTGAGCAAGACACGACAACCCTAGCTCAAATTACAGGGCGCTGCACAGTGGCGACCGACAGTGGCATTGTTTGTCAACTGTTCTGTATTTGTGTAATAGTGTGTATTTATGTATGTATTTATGCATGTATGTATTTATGTATGTACGTATTTATAATTATGTATTTATGTATGTATGTTTGCCATTGTAAAACAAAGTGCCCTTCTGGGACAAATAAAAGTGTAATTTATTATTATATTATTGAGTCAGAGTAAGACCATGAGGTCAGACACCAAATGCTCTATCTGCTCTATCAAAACTGGAAGATTATTCGGAGTCGTTGTCAAGGTATTAGAAGAATTGCATCCGAAAAAGCTTGACTTTGACATGTTATTGTGAAATTCCAAATCTTTGACGTTAAATTTCTCAAAACTAGGTACTAAGCAGATAGAACTTTGTAATTCATTCTGAGGAGCGGTTGTTGGCGGGTGCTCTGGTGTGGTTTGCTCCTTCTTTCTTACCAAATATCTGTCATTCTGATCTCTTCTCTTTCTTTTTTATGTATGTTACTCTCTTGTGATACCTCTAATCTTCGGCACTTATATGACCTTATTGTGTTGCAAGTGCTGTAAAACTGTTAAACGCCCCGTGGCAGTGCTACTGACTTAAGTGTCTTTAGGCCATTCTCAAAGGGGGGACATTAACCTGTTCTTATGTACAGTAGAATTGTAAATGGGCTGATTCATCAATGTCATGCTCATAACTGCCTGTACTGCAACAGGGAACTGCTGCTTTTTCTTTCCTAATCTTTACTATCATAATTTTTCCTCTACTTTTTTGTATGTTTGTCAAACTCTTGAGACCTGCTATTTCCGGGGTGCCTTGATAGTTGAAACAGACTTGTGCTGTCGAAGCACGAGAGGTGAGCAGAGTAAGGCTGATTCTCTGTAAAGACTTCTCTAATCTCTGTTGACATCCACCCCTTGGAGCTCATAAGACCTTATGCAGTTGCAAGTGTCGTAAAAACTTTACTAAAACTAAAACTCTTACTTAAACTCTTACTTTAAAAAAAATTAAAAAATCTAAAGAAGTAATTTGTTGGCCTGTGTGTTTCAGGAAGGTTCGGAGCGCCAGGCACGGCTAGACAGGCTGGTGAGGGAGAAACGTGCTGTGGAGTCGGAGCTACAGCAGGTCAGTGCAGTTGTTGTGTGTCCGCTCATCTGTTTGTCTGTTTGTGTGAGTGTGAGTGTGTATGTGAGTTGAGTGTGTGTATTGTTGTGAATGTGTTTTGTGTGGTGTGTCTGTTTATCTGTCTGTCTGTGTGAGTGTGTATGGGAGTGAGTGGGTGTGTGTCTGTGTGTGTGTGTGTGAGTGTATGTTATCGTTGTGAATGTGTTTTGTGTTTGTGTGTGTCTGGGTGTGTGTGTCTGTGAGTGTGTGTGTCTGTGTGTTTGTGTGTGTGTGAGTGTATGTATCATTGTGAATGTGTTTTGTGTGTGTGTCTCAGTCATTTCTCTGTCAATATTTCCTCAGTTCTGTCAGAAATCCTCAAATGGTGAGAGAGTTTTCAGGGGGGGGGGGGGGGTGCAGCCATATTGGATGTGTTGCTGGCAGCTTTCATTTTATAAGAACTATAATCTGACTGTTCACCAGATCTACTCTGAGGGAAAGAGTGAAGGGTCAAGGTCAAAGGAAGCGTACGAACAGCTGAACAAAAGAGCCATCGATGCGGAGCGGGCGAGAGATGAAGCCTCTGTCAAGGTCGACAACATGCAGACGGAGATGGACCGACTCAAGATGGAGTGAGATTTTTTGTTCTGTTGATTGCAGCAGAGATTGTTGCGGAGATTGTAGCAGAGATTGTTGCGGAGATTGTAGCAGAGATTGTAGTGTGTAACATATGTGAGATATTGTGGTGAAATCAGGTGCTCATTAAAATAATGAAATCCGAGAAATTTGGCATTTTCTGCCAGTTTGGACATTTTTTTCGAATTTTTGTTTTAATAATAATAATGAAGATCATTTTGGCTCAACACCTTTTATGTCCGTTCAAAAACCCTTTAAGGAGTGGATTTTGTGGAAAAACGTTTATTAAAGGCACACAAAAAAGTAGTAAATTTGCAGTTTCCAAGGACTCTCAAGCTAAGGAAATAACTCATTTTTGGCGCCTATTTTCCCCGTTAATTTTACCTCTAAAACCAGTTGACCCCCACCTCCTTCATTCGCAAGTATCTCGACTTCTATTAAAAATAAATGAATGTTTTTTTCGTCCGAAGCGAGACAAATGACCAAGCTTTAAGATGATACCAATACCTCAACATACCCAAATATTGACAAGAGCCTGATTCCACCATGTTGTGACACATATGTGTATTTCGTACTGTGTACAGAATCGAGAATATGTAATACATGTGAATAACGTCGTAGCTTGCATCTGTCTCATCGGCAGAGTGGAGAACGTTCGCATCCAGCGCGATTCGGAAGTGGCACAGCTCCAGGAGCGAGTGTCTGGGTTCCAGTCCCAGTTTGAGGTGGCCAGCGAGGAGAGAGAGGCCAATGTGAACCAAATCAATGCGCTCAACAAAAAACTGTTGGAGGCTAACAAGGAGAAGGAGGCCGCTTACCGCAAGTGTCTGAAAGAGGTTAGGTTTGTGTAGGTGTGTGCGTGTGTGTGTGTGTGTGAGTGTGTGTGTGTGTGTGTGTGCGTGTGTGAGTATGTATGCGCTCAACAAGAAACTGTTGGAGGCTAAAAAGGAGAAGGAGGCTGCCTACCGCAAGTGTCTGAAAGAGGTTAGGTTTGTGTGTGTGGATGTGTGTGTGTGTGATTGTGAGTGTGTGTGTGTGTGAGTGTGTGAGTGTGAGTATGTGTATGCTCTCAACAAGAACCACAAGTGTCTGAAAGAGGTTGGGTGTGTGATGCGTGTCGGTGTGAGTGTTTGTGTGTGTGTATGTTTTCTCTGATTGTGAGCGTGTGTATGTGCGTGTGTGAGTGTTATTGTGAGTATGTGTATGCACTCAACAAGAAACTGTTGGAAGCTAACAAGGAGAAGGAAGCTGCCTACCGCAAGTGTCTGAAAAAGGTGAGATTTGCTCGCGCGCGCGCGCGCGTGTGTGTGTGTGTGTGTGTGTATTTTTATTTTTAAAATTTTGTTCTTTGGCTCTTCGCCTTTTTTTTGTCCATTTTGCTGAAAAATGTTGCTTAAAAGCACAAAAATTATAAATTTTTAGTTTCCAAAGATTCTCAAGCAATGGAAGTCGCCTTACTTTGACGGTCGTTTTCTCGCTAATTTTTCCACTGGAAATAGGCAACCCCCACCTTCTTCAATGGCAAATATCTCAACTTCAATTTAAGACAGATCTAATAGGTATGTTCTTTCCTGGAAGCGAGACAAAGGAACAAAGGACGATACCAATAACTCGACCTGCCCAAAAATTGAAGAATGCCTGATTCCTCCGTGTCGTATATTTCTATGTCATTTCCTGCTTTCTGCCTTCAGGTGGCGCTGATGGAGCAAGACCAGCAGGTGAAGACGCGCGACCTTGAGATCCGTCTGCAGACGACAGAGGACACGAGACAGCAGACGGTCTCAGAGCTAAGGCGCCTGCTCACTGCGCAACAGAGGATGAGTGCCAGGTGAAACAACTTTGTGTGTGTGTATGTGTTTAGATATTTAAAACTTCGTATACCCTAAAATTGCAACGCGCCCGATTCCCCCGCGTCGTGACACATTTGTAGGAGAGGCTAACGGTAATGACTTATGAAAGTATTATGATAACTCGTCCACAACATTAGGGGCTGAGGATATATGAAAATTATTTAATTTATGGCAATGCATCGATCAGTGAGAGATTTTGCGTGGCCGTATTGGTAGACAAAACATCACGACCTCCGTGTTTTCTTGTCCTTTCTCCATTTTTAATAACTGTGAAAACATTTCATAACAAAGAGTGAGCTTAACCCTATCCGTACGTCGTGTTTCACTATCATATCCATACGACATGGGGAACTCTGTGCCACCACTTTCAGAGAGGAAATTTACTCATTAATCCGATCTGTACGCTTTGCTTGGTATTCTGTCAAAATGATTTTTTGAGAAATACTGAAAGTTTCAAAGAGATATTCACTCTAGAAGTATTCTAAAATGTGAAGAATACAACCCCGGGGGTACAAAATGACCCTAGGCCAAAGTTGAAAAGAATGTAGATAGGACAAGAAAGCACTGAGGTCACGACATAGCGATGATAGCTGTGGGTCAGATGGTTCAATCTTCTGTTTGTTGATATTGTTCCTCATTTTGCCTGCAGGTGGAAGGAAGAATGCCAAACCATCAGGCACAAGTTTGAGGGGAAGCTCACGGACTGCCGGGCCGAGATGTCGCACGTGAAGAAACGCAACGAGGAGTTGACCTCTCTGCTCAAGGACAGTCAGGCGAAGACGGCTGAAGTGAGTGCAGACACAGCCATCCTCCACGCTCTCAAATACACATGATACAGACTTATGAACACACACTGTTGACAGACTTTCACACATGATACACACTCACAGACACGACCATCCTCCACACTCTCAAATATACAGTACAGGAATCCTCCACACTCTCAAATATACAGTACAGGAATCCTCCACACTCTCAAATATACAGTACAGGAATCCTCCACACTCTCAAATACCCATGAAACAGACTTATGAACACACACTGTTGACAGACTTTCACACATGATACACACTCACAGACACGACCATCCTCCACACTCTCAAATATACAGTACAGGAATCCTCCACACTCTCAAATATACAGTACAGGAATCCTCCACACTCTCAAATATACAGTACAGGAATCCTCCACACTCTCAAATATACTGTACAGGAATCCTCCACACTCTCAAATATACAGTACAGCCATCCTCCACACTCTCAAATATACTGTACAGGAATCCTCCAAACTCTCAAATATACTGTACAGGAATCCTCCACACTCTCAAATATACAGTACAGGAATCCTCCACACTCTCAAATACCATGATACAGACTTATGTACACACTTTCACACATATACTCTCACAGACACGGGCATCCTCCACACTCTCAAATACCGAGCAGCCTCTGTAAATGTGAATGTTTTGTGTGTGTGTGTGTGTGTGTGTGTGTCTGTGTGTTTGAGTGTATGTATGTATCAGTGTGTTTTGTGTGTGTGTCTGTGTGACTGTAAGTGTGTCTCAGTCATCTCTCTGTCTATATACTGGGCAGCCTCTCTATAATGACATCGTTGGGACCTTAAAAAAATGTCGTTATGGAGAGTTGTCGTTATAGAGAGGTAACAAAAAATTACTAATGATATATAAGGAAAAAATTGGGACCTGGGCACCATGTGGCTATACAGAGGATGTCGTTATATCGAAGGTTGTTATAGAGAGGCTGCACTGTACTCATGTATACAGACTTAAATGAACACACGCGGTGTACAGACTTTCACACATGATACAGACTCACAGACCTGTACCAACCATCATTACTCACTTAGAAATTCGACCTCACGATAAATACAATGCAGGGTGCAAAAAAAATAGGAGGGGGGGTGCTTTGCGATAGTCAAGACGTGCTCGTGGGTTTACGATCAGAGTTGTCAAGCAGGAAGAGTAAGGGGGGGGGGGGGGGTTATTTTGACTTAAAATTTGCCCGTTTTGTTAGGTTGGATTGTTTAACATGTATTTTATGAACTGACGCTATGCTGCAAGGTTTTTACCTCTTATCATGTGTGCATTACCAGGTTTTTCCTTTTCATGGTGTGTATCTAATTGGCGCTGTGTTGCCAGGTTGAGCGCATGCTGAGTGAGTACACCAAGAACATCCGGCGCATGGAGGAGCGAGTGAGGGAGGCGGAGCTTCAGGCGGGCCACGCTGGCAAACAGCTGGCTCGACACAGCATGCGGGAACGACAGATGGTGGCAGAGAGGGAGGGTTTGCTCAACGAGCTGGTGCGCAGCCAGACTCAGAGGTTGGTGCTTCCTTTACCCTATCCGTACGCCCTGGGGTCATTTTGTACCCCTTGGGTTGCGTTCTTCACATTTTAGAATACTTCTTTTACGAAGATCTCTTTGAAACTTTCAGTATTTCTCAAAAAATCATTTTAACAGACTGCTGTGCAAAGCATACAGATCGGATTAATGAGTAAATTTCCTCTTTGGAAAGTGGTGGCACTGAGTTCCCCTAGTAAAACATGACGTACGGATAGGGTTAATGTCCAAATTGAAAAGTACGTACAAAAAGAGGAAAAACCACTCCTGCTAAACTATACAAATACATGTACTCTAAAAATATGTACTAGTTCTAGTGACTCAGAATATGATGTTTCTGATAGTTAGGACCCTGGATAGGTACCCGAACACGGCTCGAGTTGTAGTTTTAGAACTAGATCTAGCTCTAGTACTAGTGTCGTTGTTCGCGCGACGAAATCACAACTTCGTTCCCTACATCTGTCTCATGTTATTCAGTGTATGGGTCTGATTCAACGTATAGACCAGCTTTTATATTTTCACCAAACACTCACACATGGATACAAATCAAAACAGAACTCTTTGAACTTTCATTTTTGTTGTTGTGAATTTCATTCTATCTGTCATGTCTGTGGAAACTTTTTGGAAACTCAAATACATTCCAATTTTTAAATAATCATAAAAATTAAACTTCTAGACTTAGATAACTGTAGCCTTTTGTATTAGATTAAGCTTGAATGTAGCTCTTCTGTGTCAAAAAATAATCACAATAGGGTTAATTCTGAGAGTTGGGGTGGTGTTTTGAAAAACTCCCAAAACACCAGTATTCAGCGCTAGTGACTGGTGAAAGGGCCCAGTAGTTAATGAAGAGGAAGAGAAAGAAGTAGGAAATGAAGCAGAAGAAGAAAAAAAAAATTGTACATTATTGCGTGTGTATATTTCTGTCCTCAGGGGTGTGTCGGAGTCGATGAAGCCGGTGGCCTTGACCTCTGTGGCAGGGATGGAGACGGGCCTGGAGCAGAGCCACACAGGGGAGCTAACTCTGGAACATCTGACGACTTCAGCCAGGGGGCGTTCTTCTGTGGGCGCGCTGCTGGATTCCAGATGACACGCTTTGGGAGATAACACACTCTATGGGTAGCATTTACTGATGACAGGCTGTGTTGCTTGTTTCTATAGCACGGGAGATAACAACATGCTTCGTGGATAGCACATCAGATGACATACTTACTGTGTTGTAGCGGATAGCACATAGGATGACACGCTCTTTTTCTTGTTTCTACAGACAGGAGATAACACGTTTAGCGGGTAGCACATCGGACAACGCGCTTCGTTTCTTATTTCTGTAGGACAGGAGAAACTGCGCTTAGTGAGTCGGGCCTTACTTCCGGTGACACGCTTTCTTTGTTGTTGCGGGCAGCACATCTGATAACACACTTACCGTGTTGTAGCGTGTGGCACATGGGGTGACACACTTACTTGGTAGGAAGTTGAGTGACACACTTATTGTGTAGGATATCAGATGGGTGTGTAGTTCCATTCTAATCGATAAAATGACACACTTATTATGCAGGACATATATACATATATATATATATATATATATATATATATATATATATATATATATATATATATATATATATATATACTTATACTATAGTACGGTACTATAGTCTCTATAGTATTCAAATGGCTGTCTGTTCCCCTCAAGTCCACTTCGACAGAGGTCACAGTCGTGTGGGTCACGCCGTCTTCGTGCCAGGTGAACACCTCAACAAGCCACCGAGTCTGCCTGCGTGAATCAACCGCCTATTTGCCACCGGGCTGCAGAACCTGGTACTTGGGTGGTTGAATCACGAGGAAATTGGGGACTGGTGTGATATAGGCGATTGATTTACTGAAGGATTAAAACACTTTGCAGTTATCTTTCAAACTCGGGATTTTAATATAAAGTGTATCAAAGGTTGTACCCCATAAAGGGGTCAAAAAGAGATTTTTATAAAATTTTACTGCTTAGGCGGTTGAATCATGCGGTTAGCACAATATATATATCAATCATTCAAGTCATTGTTTTCTTTTTAAATAAAACAACCTCCCCCCCACATCCACCTTCCTTCACCGCAGTACACATAGATCTATCTAGATCTAGAATCAATTTAAGGTCCTTTTCTGTATCTCATAATCATAATCAATCTGCAGTTAAACCCAAGCTGTCAGTATACATGTATAATATATATATTATAAAATATATATATGCCTGAATTACTTAATAAATTTGTATTTTCTTCATTTATTTTGAGACTTGGACTTATACTTCTACATGTTGTATGTGTGTGTGTGTGTGTGTATGACTGACTCTCTCTCTCTCTCTGTATGTCTCTCTCTCTGTGTGTGTGTGTGTGTGTGTGTGTGTGCCTCACTCTCTGTATATCTCTCATTCTTTCTCTGTCTGTGTGTGTGTGTGTATTACTCTCTCTCTCTCTCTCTCTGTATGTCTCTCACTCTCTCTGTCTGTGTGTGTGTGTGTGTTTCTCTCTCTCTCTCTCTCTGTATGTCATCACTCTCTCTGTCTGTGTGTGTGCCTCACTCTCTGTATATGAAAATATGATGCAGATAGTGAGGCACCCACTCACAGAGAAAGAATGAGAGAAATAATATCTCTCATTCTTTCTCTGTGTGTGTGTGTGTGTGTGTTTGTGCGCGTATGTAAGTACGTATGTGTATCTGTTTGTGTGCTCTCAGCACAATGATGAGCTATTACTATTGGCATTGGGGGTTCCACTTTGTGAAAAACAGGAAACAAAATGATTTGGTGACTTCCTCCATAGCTTAAGAGTCCTTGGAAACTGCAAAGTAAAATTTTGTGTGCCTTTACAGTGAGTTTAGTGTACATATTTTTCCATAAAACCCACGCATAAAAGTGTTTTTGAATGGACATGCATGTACAAGGTGTTGAGCCAAAAAACAAAAATTGAAAACAAAATTCCAAACTTTTATTATTTTGACGAGCACCTGATTTCTCCACGATGCCTCATATTTGATTATTCATTGACTTAGACAAATTGTTAGCAATCAGATTAAGCTGTCATGGACTCTCTTTTGTTCGCTTTGCACAGGCCATTCCTGTTCACCCTTACATTACACATAAAGCTATTTTTGACACTACTAGAATCATGCAGTTGTTGTGACTCATTGACACTTAAATTCAATAAAATTACTGTGTTTCCATTGACACTTGAATTCAATAAAATTACTTTGTTTCCATGGACACTTAAATTCAATAAAAGT
>NW_004797979.1:380751-393747 GCF_000002075.1 Aplysia californica
TCAACGACCCCTGTGTTCAGCATTGAATTTCCTTGCTGTTGAGTGGGGATTTGCGCTATACAAATGCTATCTATTATTATTATTATTATATGGTACAACCCTCAACTCGAAATGTTCAAAATTCAACTTTTGGTACCTTTCTTTTGGCACACACACATTTTCCTAATAAATGGGACAACTGTTTTCTTCTTATTTTGCCCATCTTTCTTGATTTTCTAATTTACGACATAAAGTTCTTAAATAAAGGGACAGTCCTTATCAATATCATAGTCTTTTTTTTCTATCCCTGTCTATCAACCCATCAGTCCATCACAAGCTCTCTCTCTCTCTCTCTGGCATTTTCTTTTTCTCCTTCGTTCCTTCCCTAGGCCCGCCCCAGCTCTTTCGTTCCTGCCAAATTTAATTTATTTCCCGAGTTTGAGAGTCCGTGGAAACTGAACATTGACATGTTTTGTGCCTTTAAACAGTGTTTTTTCCGTAAAATCCACACAGAAACTTAAAAGGTGTTGAGGCAAAAAACACAAATTCGATCAAAATTGCCAAACCTGCGGAAAATGAATGCCAGTTTTTTCACATCCACTATTTTGACGAGCGCCTGATTGCAGTACGCTCTTCACATGAGGTCTACAAAACCATCAACTATCAACATTTAAAAAAACTTGTACCTTTGTTTTGGAATTGAAACTACAGGTACCTTTTCTGAGCAATTCTATTACATCTGTACATTATACTATTCATTATTCATATCGATTTCCTTGTCAATTTTTTTTTTGGTGAATAACATCCGATAGTCCACGCTTTGCCAGATTTGCAAAAGCTGAATTTACATTGTTTTGCCTATATGATGTGAGTCAAAAGATTGAAAATATCACTTTGACAAAATATTACATGTATCAAAATTTATTTTAAGGGGATCCACTGCTCAGATCAGTAAAAATATTGACAAAAATATATATATATATATCATTTTTCGAATTTTGGAGTATCTTTAATTATAGTCTTTAGAAGCCTAATATATATTTATCAAACTTCTGCATTTGAGAGAGGTAGCGATGTAGGAAAATCTTCACACAAAATTACTCTTTGCAGTTTTCTCAGAATTGTTTTAACTGACCAGGTTGCAACCCTATTTTGAGCAGGTCTCAGAAAGTTACTGTCAGAATTTATTCAAATTTGCACAAAAAACTTTGCACGGCACTTCTGCAGGCCAGCGACCAAAGAAAAATTATTTTAAAAATCTTGACCCACTAATAAAAAAGTTGTTCTCTTTGGCCACTATATGTATATATATATGTATTCTTACAAATCTTACACCCATAAAAGGAACCGTCCTTATCAGATAGTCTTTTTTATTCTGTGCCTGTCTATCAACACGTCAGTCCATCACAAACTCTCTCTCTCTCTCTCTCTCTCTCATTTTTTTGTTCTCCTACGTCCCTTCCCCTGGCCCGTCCCAGCTCTTTCAATACAGCCAAAGTATATTTATTTCCTGAGCTTGAGAGTCCGTGGAAACTGAAAATTGACATGTTTTGTGCTTTTCAACAGTGCTTTTTAGTAAAATCATCACAGAAACGTTTTCTTTGATGAACATGAAAAGTGTTGAAGCAAAAAAACAAAAATTCGATAAAAATGGCCAAACCTGCGGGAAAATGCCAGTTTCTTCATTTTCACTATTTTGATGAGCGTCTGATTTCACTACTCTGCTTGTCATGATTTCTACAAAACCATCAACTGTTATTATTACTATTACTTACTATTAACATTTTAAAAAAGCTCATACCTTTGTTTTGGAATTGAAACTTTCTGTTCTTTTTCTAGGCAATTTTATAACGTTACATTGTACATTATAACTGATTTCCTTGTAAAATTTTTTTTTCGAGACTAACATCTGACATTCCACGCTTCTCCAGATTTGGAAAAGCTGAATTGACATTGTTCTGCCGAAAAGTAAATGATGTGAGTCAATAGGCTGAAAATATCACTTTGACAAAATATATTACAAATTACAGGTATCAAAATTTATTTTAAAAACAAATACTCATGAACTTGTTCGTTTTTTTGGTAGGCTTATTTTTCTTTTAGAAACTTCCCGCCTTTTACTTTATATAAATGTGTTTAAAAATTAATTAAAAAATAAATAAATGTTGACGCACTAATTTTTCCCCGTAGGAATCTACGGCGTCATTTAAAGGGCACTAATCTATAACAGTCTACACATCAATAGTTTACAGTTATTTCTCCTTGTTTAGCAAGAAAAGCTGAATATTCTTAGTTTAGAATCCAAAATCACCTACTGTAACTCAATTTGTAAGGCAATTATACAATTATAGTCCTCAATTCTGAAAAATTCAGTGCCTAATGTTATTTTTTATTTAATTAAGCAACGAAGTACAAAGTGACCACAAGCTAAACTGAAGTTTGGTACCTTGAAACTCGTTTAGTTTATAAAACTTAATGAAGGCACAGTTGTTTGAATGCATCCTTGAAAATATATTGTTGCCAAGACTATGCCACCGTTTGTATGTGTTTTTTTCCCCCTAGGGAATTACTGTGCAGATGTACACTAAGCATATCACTGATCAGATAGACAGGACCTGAAACAACCACAACATACTTTTTGTACTTGTACAGTACAACTATAGCTTGTTCCATTTCGTCTGACTGCAGTAAAAAAAAATTCTAGCTCATTGAGGAATTTACCTACGCCCACGAAACTTTGCATGATACTTCTGCAGGCCAGCAACCAAACAAAATTTTTTTTTCAAAAGAAGTAGACCTGGTAATAAAAAAGTTTTTCTCTTTGGGACCTGTATTACAAACCGCTCTTTGGATGCAATCACAGGATCACTAAAATAATAAATGACTTACACAGTAGTAACCTAGCCTACAAAAGACCCAGAAGCGTTTTGTTTTTATCCTGTTTTAACTGTGGTCAGACGAAAGTGAACAAGCTATACAGTGGAACTTGGGATTCGAAGAAAACTCGGAGACAGACAGGGCTGCCCACCCACCACCGTACGTTTTAGTTTAAGTAACCAACAAACAGAAAATTAGTAATCTTCCTGAAAAATTCGTAATTTTTTCCATGACTCGTCTTCTTCCAAGGGGTGTCAAGCTCACGTGCTCGTACTCGAGTATAATTATTAATTGTAACGTAAACAAAGGCATGATGAAAAAAGAGGTCTCGCAGGGCTTTTATCGAGTTTAGAAAAAAGATGTGGGGGACGGGGGAAGTTAGAATTACTGTTTTTTTAAAGTTTTAGGTAAGAGTTTTACGGCACTTGCAACACAATAAGGTCATATAAATGCCGAAGATTAGAGGTGTTACAAGAGAGCAACAAACACAAAAAAGGAGGGAAGATAAAGATGATAGATGTTTGATAGGAAAAAAGAAGCAATTGCTGCTTGCAAAAGAAACCTTTGGAACCACAGAATACATCACATCATGCCATGCACCCACCATAGCAATCTGTTTCTATTTTTCAAACAATGACCCATTGACTCATTGAGAGTCATCTGTCACTCACAACATAGAAAGGCCAGGAAATTTTTAACACCTTGTGCCTGTCAACCTTGTGTTTGCTTTACTCCTGGCTTTGGCAATTCTACTTCTCAAGTATAATTTTGTTTCTAAGTTAAGAGCAAAGTGGCACAGCACTGAGTGACTTTAACTACAAGGCAGGGGTCAATACAAAAGAGGGTGTTGGTGAAGACTGTCCGGGTCTGGTAGTTTTCCTCTCCTTATCTGTCCCCGTCGTTTTAAGCAAGAAAAATTCTGAAAATATGCAAAATGAGCCCAAAAATGTGAAATTATGCGATTCTGTTGATTTCAACAAAGAATGAAAAAAAAAAAAAAAAAAAATTATGCAAAAAACGATCAAATTTGGCTAAATAATGCGGGGTGCATAAAACAACGGGAACAGCCTTATGCACTGATAAGGTAAGTACTTGAAGAGGATTTGGGTAGCTCAATAAAAAAAAAAAAGGAATTTTCCTAAAATTAAATTAAAATCGTTACGATTCCACAAAATTCGTAATAATGGGCAGCCCTGCAAACACACACACACACTTACACAATAAAGAAACGAAACAAAACAAAAAGATAAAAAGATATGCTTCAGATCATGGTTTAAAAATCATTGAAGGTTTCTTTTGGTTCATAGCATTGCATCTGCATACAAATATGCCAATACAGACTATACAATATATATATATATATATATATAGCCCACAGTATATAACTTCACAAAAACTGATAATTTACCTACAACAAATATAATTTGTACATTATTTCATGTTGACTCAAAATTTGCAAAATTTATATGTGACTTCTCAACAGTAAAATCCAGTGTGGTCCAAGTTCTCCTCCCCTTTCTCTCTCTCTCTCTCTCTCTCTCTCTCTCTCACACACACACACGCGCGTGCACACACATACAGATACACAACCAATTCTAGAACATGTAATCAATAAACACCTATACAGTAACTTATAATACCGTACAACAAATTCTAAAACTTGTAACACGCACTCACACTCACACATGCTTTATTGCTTACCACCAGTACCGGACATCGTACACCTGACAGCCGCTCTTGAAATTCATAAAGAACCACTCTTCTCTCTCCCTCAAAACACAACCACTTGCCCACAGTCACTCCTTCACAAACACACACACTGGCTCCTTACAAATGTATTGCATAATAGAGATTTATAACAGACCAGTACATAAAAAACATAAAAAAGACAGATGCTGAAAAGAAGTAATTACTCATATGAGGGGGGGTTGGAGGTGGAGGAAGAGGGGGGGGGGGGGGAGTAGTTTGGGGAAGGGGGAAAGAGGTGGAGGTGGAGGAAGAAAGGTCTGTGGGTGGAGTGAGGAGGGAAAGAAGAGGTGGAGGAAGAACAGGGTGGGGGTGGATTGAGGGAGGGTGAAAAGAGGTGGAAGGAGGGGGGAAAGAGGTGGAGTGGGGAGGGAGAAACGAGGTGGAAGGAGGAGGAGGGGGGGGGGGGTGGAGTGGGGAGGGGGCAAAGAGGTGGATGGGGAGGAGGTTGAGTGGGGAGGGAGAAAAGAGGTGGAGGGGGCGGGGTTGCAGTGGGGAGGGGGCAGATGGAAAAGAGGTGACAATGGAAAGCAACATGGACCACTGCACCCGCAAAAACCTGGCCACTGGACGGTAGCGGGTGGACAGTCACGGCAACAAGTGTCCGGGGCTAGGAAGGCTACGATGGTCGGTCAGCTCTCCACAGCGGCAGGATTCCAATAATTCCAGGTCATAATTGTGAGTCGATAGTCGACGAGTTGACCTCTTGTTGATGAGCAGAATCTGATAAAGTGATAGTTCCGTGCAACACTCTATGATGGGTTGACCTCTAGCCTCTAGTTCCATGTAACACGTCATTGATGAGTCGACCTCTAGTTTCGCGTAACACGTCTGAGTAGACCTCTAGTTCGCTGTAACACGCCTATGAGTAGACCTCTAGTTCCGCGTAACGGGCCTATGAGCAGACCTCTAGTTTCACGTAACACATCTATAAGTAGACCTCTAGTTCCGTTTAACGCGCCTATGAGTAGACCTCTAGTTCCGTGATACACGTCTATGAGTAGACCTCTAGTTCCGTGTAACGGGCCTATGAGTAGAGCTCTAGTTCCGTGCAACACGTCTCTATAAGTCGACCTCTAGTTCCGTGTAACGCGCCTATGAGTAGACCTCTAGTTCCATGTAACGCACCTCTATAAGTTAACCTCTAGTTCCGTGCAACACGTCTATAAGAGCAGACCTCTAGTTCCGTGTACGGCAACACGTGTCTAAGAGTCGACCTCTAGATCTAGTTCCCTGTAACACATCTACCATAGACTAGGGAGTTCACCTCTACAGTACAACACCACTCACCTCATGGCACACTTCAGAAAGCAAGTTTCTTCCTCTTCTTTCTTCTGTCCATCAGCAGCCCTGAAATCCCTCACTATATATTCTTCTGTACCTGTTCTCCATTACCCTCCCACTCAGAACTTTTTACTTACACTCGCTGTTTACCTCTCTGTCTCAGCTACCCTTCGATGTTCTTTCTTCATCCATACACTCAGACTTTCTCTCTATCTCTGTCATGTCCTTTGATGTTTTTTCTTCTGCCTTAGACTCGGACTTTCTGTCCATCTCTGCCCTAACCTCCAATATCTTTTCCTTACACTCAGACTTTCTGTCTATCTCCGCCCTGCCCTTGACCAACTCATGTGCCGTCCTATCAACATACCCGCTAGACTCCCCACATGATCTGTTGGAACTCCCCTCACCAACCCTCTCACCCTCACCTGCTCTCTCACTCACTCCCTCACCCTTCCTCTGACCCTCCCCCTCACCCACTCTCTTACTCACCTCCTCACTCGCTGACTCACCCTTTCCCTTACCCACCCCCTTCCCCTCACCTGCACTGGCCACTTTCTTCTTCTTTTTCACTCCTTTCTTCCCAACTGCACCCACCTTCTTCTTCACTCCAACTTTCTTCTTTATCCCTTCTACCTCCCCTCCTTCAACAGCTTTCTTCACCATTTTCTTCTTCACAACTTTTTTCACCACTTTCTTCTTCTTCTTGGGCACATCTTTCCCCTCAGCTCTCTCCTCGTTTCTTCCACCAGATGCTGGATTACCTCCCTTTGACGTCTGCTGGGATTCCGATCTGCCATCTTCTAGTCGCACACCATCCGTAGGACCAGCGGCCTTGACAGTCCCCAACACACCTTCTTTGACCCTGGTCTCTTTCCTCACAGTCGCGCGTTTCTCTCCCGTCTCGCAGTCTGCCTTGCTCTTGCTAGATTGGTCTCCCTTCTCCGCCTCGGCACATTTACCAGCCCGCCCCCCGTCCCCACACTCGCCCGACTCGGCCTTCTTTCCCCCCTTGCCCGACTTGTCACTCTTTGACTTCTTCAGAGACTTGCCCCCCTTTGTCTTTGAGGTAGAGTCCACGGACGTATCCCTCTTTCCCTTCTCTGTATCCCTCTTTTTCCCTTCCACAGACTTATCCCTCTTTCTTCCTTCCATAGACGTATCCCTCTTTCTCTCCTTCACTGAGGTATCCCTCTTTCTCCCCTCCTCCTCCCTCTTTTTCCCTTCCACAGATGCATCCCTCTTTCTCCCCTCCAAAGATGAATCCCCCTTCATTTCTACGTCAGGCTTGCTTCCGTCCTGCCCTTCCTTCCCCTCCTCTTGCTCCCCCTCTCCCTCCTCCTTTTCCTCCCCCTTGCGCTTTCTCTTGCTCTTCTTCTTATGCTTTTTCTTCTTTTTCTTTTTCTTCTTCTCTTTCGACTGCGAGTCACGTTTTGATTTTTTGCCTGCCTCTGCGAGAGAATCCGTCTGCGCATTATCCCGTGCCTGTGGTGGGCTCGAGGTTGCGTCCCCAGCCCGCTGCGGTGGGCTATGCTTCCTCTTGCCGAGCCGCGAGTGCACACTGGGGCGCGGCGGGGCCGACTCTTGGCCCACACTTGGGCTGCCCTGGTTCGAAACCGCCCGACTGCCCAGATTCCGACTAGAGCCTGCTCTGTGTAGCTCATCACTCGACGCGCTCCTGCTTCTCTCTCTGCGGTGAGGACTGCCGTTGTCGTAGTCTCGTCGCCACGCCCCCCTGCCCCGCCCACGCCCATTTCCCCTCCCCCTGAAGCCGCGCCCCCTCCCCGGGAAACCCTGGCCACCACCACCACCACCATAGTACGCCTGATAGTCCTGCCAAGCCTGAGGGTCGGCGTAGTACATTGCCGAGTAGGCCTCCATGGGCCAGCCCTCCCCGTAGTACATTGCCAGGGTCTCCGGGTCGTACCACGGGTAGCCAAACTCTGCCACGTAGGACGCCCACGCCTCGTCGTAGTAGCCTGGTGGCCAGGCATTCCCGGCGCCACCCCCAGGCCCTCGGTACCTCCCCTCCCTACTGCTGCTACTGTGGCTGCTTCTACTCCTGCTGCGACTGCTTCTACTCCTGCTGCGACTGCCCCTACTCCTGTCACCTCGACTTCTGCTGCGACTTCGACTGGAGCTGCTACTGCGGCTGGATCTGTGGATGAGTGTCATGTGTCAAAATAAAACATTCTGGTAGACTCACCATCACAAATTCCAACCCCGCCATAGAAATTTGACGTTAAAAACATTTGAGTTTCACAGTTGTCAATCTTTTTCGAATGCAATTCTTTGAACATCTTGATAACGACTCCGAATTAACTTAAGGTTACGATAGAACAGATAGAACATTTGGTTTCTGACCTCATGGTCTTAGCAACTTAAAACGAATCGGTTAAAAATGTCAGATAGAACTTTTAACTCTGAGGTAGCGAAATGAGGCTAGTCTTGCCTCATCCACAAGTCATCTGCTCCCCCACCCCCCCTCCAGGGCAGTCCTACTGACTGAAGTGTCTTCATGCCATTTCCAAAGGGGGGGGATATTAATTATATTCTTATGCACAGTAGAATTGTAAATGGGCTGATTTATCAATGTCATGCTCACACTGCCGAAACAACATAAAAGGGGAACTGCGGCTTTTTCTTTTGCCCATCCTTACCATCATTAATTTCCTTTACTAAACTTCTTTCGTACGTTTGCCACTCTCTTGTGAACTGCTATTTCCAGGGTGCCTTCGTGGTCGAAGCAGACTGTGTGCTGTTGAGGCAAGAGAGGTGAGTAAGCCTGATTCCCCGTTTGTACTTCTCTGTTGACATCCACCCCGCGGCGTTCATATGACCTTAAGCAGTTGCGAGCATCGTAAAGACCTAACTAAAATTAAACAAGTCACCTGGAAGAAGAGCTGCGACTGCGAGAGTCCCTGGTGCGTGCCTGTCGGGCCAGACCCACGTTGAAGCGTCCACGCTTGCCCGGCGGCTTGTAGGGCTCCCTCAGCGTGCTGACCAGGGTGTTGCGCAGAAAGGTTTTGTTGACCACCGGCACCGGCTTCCTCTGCCTGTCAACACAGAACATGACACACAAGGTCAGACACACACAATACACACACACACATATTCATAGGCCAGACAAACACACATGTACACACCACATACACACATTCATAGGTCAGACAAGCACATGTACACACACACACACATCACTATTGTCAGACATACACAAGTACACACACAGACAGGCCAGACACACGAATGTAAATTGTAAATAGTATTCATGCTACCCATCTAAAGTGTACGACATTTCCAGTTACTGTTATTTCCAGAGGAATCCTTAAAAAAACCCAACCCATCCATGCAACAAAGGTAGGTTCATTCAGAGTCACTAAAACACAGCTACCATCAACAATACAGTCTAACAGTGTACATAGTCTTAAGCTACAAAAGGTAGCAGTACCATAATTACATTTTATAAAGCTATGTCTTCCACACAGATGACTCACCATCCCAGAGCTCCGTAAGTCTTGGCCCGCTCAGCTCCATGCTTGACTTCCTTCAGGATTTCAGTGATGGCTTGACTGAAAAGAAAACAGTAAATGGACAGTAGTTAAAAGCATTTCCAGGGTCATTTCTAGTCGCTTACTCTAAAATCATGCGTGCATCAGGTTTTAAAACAGTAGACGGTAAGAGGAAGAAGACTAGACAGTAAGACACTTCTGCTTCCTGCAAGCAATTAAAGACTAATCCCAAAATATTTAACTAGAGATAGTCTAAGATAGTAGTCACATAAATTATCACTGACTTTCAGATTGTTAATTAATGCTATAAAGTAGCCTACAAGCATCTGAAAGTAAAAATATATTTTCATTTTCATTTATTTTTCATGACAGAACAACAAATGATTTTCCTCTCTGGGCTACCAGGTGAAAATTTTCATTGGATTTGGATTTTCCTCACTTTCAGCTTTTTGGTAATTTTATTTACAGCAATGTCTAAAAAAATAGTATTTCTACTTCTAGACAGCAAGGGCCAGAAATAACTTATTAATAATATAACTTATATTTATCCGAACAAAAGATTGCTGAAAACGTGGTTAGGATCACATACTATACAGTTGTGAGACACGTATTATAAAATTATAACATGACAACACTGTACTTGCAGACATCAACAACACTCATTCATGTTATAGTTCTGAGGCAGATCATAGTATTTATAAGAGAGCAGTTGGTCGGTAAAAAGCTTGAATTGAGCATGATCTACAGAAGTTGTGAGACGAATCACAATACAGTGCTGTTGCTTGTTGGTAACCTGCCTACAGATTTGCTTCAACTTCAAGCAAAATTCTGAAATAATCATCACTAGTACTAGACTCTTGTCCAAACACTACTACTAATTTTACTAGTTAGTACTACCAACAATTGTAGACCATAGAAAACAACACCACTGGTACCAACCAAAAACATGACAACAGATCATGCCCACTAACTCTATAATATTAATAAGACATTAAGAACGGCAGGATCAGGTACCTTTCCAATGCTTGCTCCTCTTGAGTCTTTGACTGTGATGGTGGATCTTCAACCACTGGAGTTTCTGTCTCGGTCTCCCCATCCTTCCGGTCAGTGAAGCGATTGCGTCTGAATCGGTTATATCTTTCTTTCTTGACCAATTCATTCTTCTCCCTGGCCTTGGCTACCAGTGCAGTTGTCGCGTCAACCGCAGTTGCCGCTTCCACCACAGCCCTGTACTCCTCTCGGTTCTTCGAGGCTTGATAAAGTTTTTTTTCTTCGTCACCATTGAACTCCGGGCCCGCAGTGAGTGTGGGCCGACCTAAAGCGACCTCAGTCCCTGCTACGAGTTCATGTGAAACATTTGGAGAAATAAATGAACTATTACCACTACACACACCACTTGACGATGCTCCGGCATCCACAACCAGTGAATCCGCGGCACTACCCGCAACATTTTTCCGTTCTTTCACAGAAAACACATACTCTATTTTCGAATTCTTCACAACATTAGCTAATTGATTTGTACAAGGTTTGGAACTTATATTATCAAAGGCACCCTTCACTGGGTCACCATTTTCATCAAGCCAGTCAGCAGCTGGGATTTGACTAGATGCTGAGCCAGAAGCACCGACATTTGATTCCCCACCAGCCTTACTTTGGGGGGCACACATAAGAAGAGAAGTATCACTACCGCTATAGCTTTGACTTTTATTTAAGGAATATGCTAAACTATTAGTCCTGTCGCCTCCACCCGGGAACGAGCCGGCTGCTTCAGTTTGCCTCCCATCTGTATTGGTTTGTGAAGAGGCCTTATTTGTAACCAGTGCGTGAGAGTCAACATTTTGAATTGACTGATAAAATTCACTGATTTTCTGATCTGAAACACTGGAAGAGCTTGTGAAGCTTTCAGCAGCATTGCTTACATTTGGCCCCCCGCTCTCAGATACTGATGATACGGGTGGCACAATAGTGTTGGGAACTAACGACACTTTCTTCTTTTTCTTCTCAGTTTTCCATTGTTTTGCTAAAGCTAGAGCATCTGTCGATAAAAGCTTTGATTCTTCCACAGTGTTCTTTAACTTATTAGAAAACTCAAACTTTGGTACAAATGGAAGATTAACAAACGAATTATCACTAGAATTCGAAGGCAAGCCCTTCTGAGAATTAACACTGCCTGCCTTTTTATTGTTGGCTCTATCACATTCATCATCATCTGATATTTCTTCATAATAGTCATCTGTAGGGTTTGCTCCTAGATCTAGCCCTCCATCAAAGTTTGCATTATTATAATAAGCTTGCCTATCAAAATTAGATCTAGATCTATATTCCTCAAATGAAAAGGGGGATGGTCTCATCCCCGACTCATCATTGTACAAGCCTAATTCCTGACTGTGCTGAGGAGGAGGACCCCTCATGCGATGGAGCAAGTTAGGGGGAAGAGGAGGACCAGGACCCGGTGGTGGGGGAAAACGGCTGTGGTTGAATGGGTCAGGGTGGTTGAATGGGTCAGGGGGGCCGAAACGAACATAAGGGTCTTCTCTATGCCTAAACTCAGGGGGATAATCATCACTAGGAGGGGCATCAAAAAGAAAACGATGCTCTGGTGGTGGCGGAAGAGGGGGCATCATCGGCATAACAGGGGGAGCGTTATGACCATGATGATGGTATTGTTGATGGTGGTGCGGTTGAAAGGAGTCATCTAACAGTGGGTCTTCCGTAAAATCCACACCCCTATCACCAAAGTGATTATATTCCATTTTCTTAGTATTAACCGGAAATAGTTAACACACAAAACCAAATCATAGTCAATCTATAAGCACAAACACAACTACAAATTCACAGTTTCATTCATTCACTTTCACATGAAATTATTTTTATAGCTCTTCGGCCATTATTTTATTTGACCGGAAGAAGGAAGTCAGATCTGGAGATCTACAAAGCTATGACAGAGTATACACCAATTATTTATGGTACACACTCAATAGCAACACTTTCACTACACACACGCCATGGACCTTACAACATATTATAACCTCTTTGACAAACACGAAACATCTGACAGTACATTACAGGCAGACCTCTAAACTGCACAGTTACAAAAAAAAAATCTCCAAAAGAACATAGTCTAATATTATGACACCTTGATTGATGAAGTCACATATTGGCGACCAGTCAAAGCTAGAATTGATAATAAAATTCTAACACAGAATGTGCACACCCGCTCGAGGTGAAAGGGATAAAGTTCCCGATCCTCCAACTTTCCCAAGACTTAAAAAAAAATACAGAAGGATTGTCTTGGGAAGGTTGGAGGATCCTTCTGTATATTTATAATATTGTTAATCTAATTAAGTGTTGCCAAGAATAAGCTGGAGGAGTTCAAATGCCCAGCCAATGGTGCCATTGAATTTGAATTATTCAGGAACGTGCAGGGCATTGGTGATGAAGAAAAGATCTTTGACAAGACCCATCAGATCTTTGGAGATTCAGAAATGATGTCTGGAAACAGAGGTCTGAATAAGATAAGATAAGATAAGATACAAAACTTTATTGTCCAGATCCTGGCACATTGGTTTGCTGTTCCACCACGAGTACACACACACACACA
>NW_004797979.1:397215-399550 GCF_000002075.1 Aplysia californica
CTCCCCAGCTCGTGGTTAGGTCGCTTTTAAGCACAAGGGGGCGTTCCCGAAAAATGCTGTTTTGAGAAAATCGAAGGTAAAGTTTTTGGATCCTTGTTCAGTTTCTTTAAAAGACAAGGAGAGTTTTTTTTTCTACACCCAAGCAAATATATACACCAATGAAACCAAACTTCTCTTATATGTAGGGCAATGCCCACGTTTGGTGTTGGTGTAGGTCAAGATTTCTGGAAATCCCCAAAATCTGGGTTAGTCCGCGAGGCCTGAAACGCGACCGAATGTCTTGTTGCTCAAAGTTGTCAGGAGAAGTCGCTCACAGCCGAATGACGTGCACCCTCGATAGCAATTTGTGAGGCATCGCGGTGAAATGAGACGTAACCCCCCCTCCCCTCCCCTCGATAACAATAATGTCCCGACGTGGGGTGAAATCAGATGCTCATCAATTTTGGAGCAAGTGAAGTTATTAGTATCATCTTCAAGCTTGTTCAGTTGTCTTTCTATCGTTGAGAAAAGGGCCCATCTATCTTGGATAGGAGTCAAGATGTTTGAGATTGAAGAAGGTGGGATCATTTGGTTTCAAATGTAGAATTAGCGAGAAAACGGCTGCCAAAGTTTGTGGTTATGTCAATAGTCTGACAGTCCGTGAAAACTGAAAACTTACTCTGTTTGTGCCTTTAACCAACGTTTTTAAAAGAGTAAAAATCCACCCAGAAATGTCTTCTTTAATGGACAACAATGGTAAAAAAAAAAAAATAAAAAAAAAATAAATTCGATAAAATTGCCAAAATGGCAGAAAAATGCCAGTTTTTTCAATTTCATTATTTTGACGAACGCCTAATTTGAACATGGTGCCTCAAAATTTAGGGACAGTCCATTCGTTGTCAGGTGAGGAGGAAATGACAAATGGAAGTCACACAATGTCTCAGGTCAGTTCCTGGCACCAAATAACAGGACAACGTACAAGATACCCAGGTTCTCAAAACGGCAAATGCTGAGTTTGTTTTCTAAGCTCTAATGGACTCAACTTCGCTTGTCTGGCTGGCCATGTCGTACGAAAGCCTGACTTCAGAACCCGAAAGGCAGTATTCTATTCGAAGCTGTCATCAGGGAAGCGTAAGGTTGACGCACCAAAAAACAACAACAACAACAACAACAAAAAACAACAACAACAACAAAAAACAACAACTAACAACAACAAAAAAACCTAAACGATCCCAAACACAAAAAAAAACAAACCCACCAACCCCCCCAACAAAACAAACAAACAAAACAAAACGAAAACAAACAAACAACCCCCCCAACCCCCCCCCAACAAAACAACAAAACAAAACAAAAAACAACAAACAACAAAAAACAACGCTCTAAAGTCACCACGAAAAATATCTCTGAAGGACTTCAACATAAATCCTTTGTAGACATGGAACAGCCTTGCTCCTGACGACAGACCCAATTGGAGAGCAGCAGTCACAATGGGCAGGAAGTGACATAATAATATATGAGGCTTCGCGAATAAGAAACGTTGAAGCCCAGATAGAAACCCACAGGCTCTGTACTTCCACAAATGGAAACAAAGCTTTTAAATTATGCTTATTTTATCATGGCGAACTTTTCTCTGTCAGAATTGGTCTCATTGGCCATGGCAGAAACCACAAATCATCTTAACCCTTACTTCTTCTATTTCGTTCGAGGATGGATATTGTTTTTTGTTTATTACAAATTTTTGCTGCAATAAATTTGTCGTTGGCAATTGATTTTGACATCAGCATGACTTAGATTTATGTATAAATTCTTCTATTTCGTTCAATGGTTAATATTATCTTGGGGGCTCTCGTGGCCTAGACGTTAAGGTGTTCGCCTCTCATTCAAATCGAATCCGGGTAGCGACGGAAACATTTTCTTCTCTAAAAATGTCTCCTTTCACCTCCTTTCCTGCTCTTCAGCAATGTTCTGTCTTCTGCTTGCGTCTCCACTTTCTGCCACCACCCCCTCACCTCCTTTGCCCCCTCCTCTGGGCTCCTGACTCTTTCTGCAGCCTTTCTACTACTACTCCTTGGCTCCTTACTGCTGTCTTTCAGCTACACCCCTGATCTTAAGGTATGGTAAGAAGATCTAACACCAAGCCTTCTCGGATAAGGGCGAAAAATCTTGGAGGTCCCGGCTTGCAATTTGTGCATGTTAAAGATCCTATGGTGGTCTAAAATCGACAAGAGTAGGCTTCGGCCGCCACCCGGGCAAAGTTGAAAAATTCTTACCAACTGAAAAAGTTAAATGTGTCCCGCGCGCTCATAATATGACCTTATGCAATCGAAAGCGCTGTAAAACGTTTAATCCCCCCCCC
>NW_004797979.1:401157-402385 GCF_000002075.1 Aplysia californica
GAGGGTTTGTGTATAGGTGTCTATGTGAGTGGTTTGGGGTTTGTGTCTAAAGTGTCTAGGTGAGTGGTTGAGGGTTCGAGTCTTGGTGTCGAGGTGAGTGGTTGGGTATCCAGTCTAGGTGTCACCGGTGAGAGTTTGGGGGTCTGTGTCTAGGTGTCTAGGTGAATGAGTTGTTGAGAGTTTGTGTCTCGGTGAACTGTTCAGTAAAAAGTGGCATTGTTGAGTTGTCACGTAGATTGTATGCGTACGCAAAACATGTGTGAGAAGCGGGAAATGCTTTGAACAATTCCATTTTCTGCGTGACGGAGAATATTTTACATAAATTTATGAAGAAAAGTTGTTAAATCTAGCCTCAATTATTGTGGAAAAATATGATTAAGTTAAGACAAATTGAAACTATAAACTGCTGTTCAAAGTATGGATGGCATTGATTCTCCCGTTAAAAAGATGTTTGAGGATAAGTTGCGCCACGAATTTCTGACCGCACTATAGTGCAGGGATGGAGGGAAAAGGTTGCTGTATGTTATAGTAAGCGTTTTACGGCACTTGCACTTCAATTACGTACTTTAAGTGCTGAAGTTTAGGTTTAGTCAAGAGTCTTTGACGGCACTATAGGCGCTCCATCGCCTCACGCAGGAGGCTCGAGATCGATTCTCCAGTGGATAGGACATTTTATAGAGTATCTCGGTCTTTCTGTTAGAATGTTGTTGCATCGCTTTCAGCTCGGGTTATCAGTGCCATACAGTGCCGGAATTCTGATACCTTGTAAATGGTATAATTTTTGTCGATGAGAGTGTAAAAAGACGTATATAATGTTGTCTCCTTTCAGAGTGCAAGACCGTCTAACGGTGATGGACACTGACAGGCACGCGTTCAGGACACATCTGAGGAAAGCCAAACAGAAAAACGCAGCCAAGGTAGGTGGGAGAAAGGGAGAGAGGGAGAGATGGTGGAAGAGGGAGAGAGGGAGAGATGGAGGAAGAGGGAGAGAGGGAGAGATGGAGGAAGAGGGAGAGAAAGAGAGAGGGAGAGAGGGAAATAGGGAGGGAGGGAGAGATGGAGGAAGAGGGAGAGATGGAGGAAGAGGGAGAGAAAGAGAGAGGGAGAGAGGGAAAGAGGGAGAGGGGGAAAGAGGGAGAGAGGGAGAGATGGAGAGAGGGAGAGAGGGAACGAGGGAGAGGGGGAAAGAGGGAGAGAGGGAAAGAGGGAGAGAGGGAGAGAGGGAACG
>NW_004797979.1:404401-405644 GCF_000002075.1 Aplysia californica
GGTCCTATCCCCTCTCCCTCGCCTCCTTTCCATTCACTTACTCACTCCCCCCACCCCCTGGAACCTCCCAGCCGTGCGCTAATCCTTCTATTTACTCAGTCATTGCCAGCAAACTGCCGGCCCTGACTTCTCTTTTCTGTTTCTGTGCACGTTCGATTAGCGCTCATAATATATATAATAATTCATGTGTTGGCATGTTGTAGGTTAGAAGAAACTAACCGAATTTACGATTACCAACATCACCATCACCATCACCATCACCATCATCATCATTATCATCATCATCATCATCATTATCATCATCATCATCATCATCATCATCATCATCATCATCATCATCATCATCATCACCGACTAAACAATTCCCCTTTTACTAGTTTCGTTTTTCTAAAAGAAAACATAATTAGCATCTTGTCAATACATTTTTACGTAACCTACAAACATGGGCACCAAAATCAGGACACGGGACCAAAAAAAAAGAAAAGAAAAATAAAACTGAGTTTACGATCATAATGTTACTGCTGTATAAAAAAGAATAATTTAAAACTCGATTGGTCGGAAGTAATCATGAGAGCTTGAACATTCTGGGAGCCAGGTTTCTGAGGAAAGTTTGACCTGTGGCACTCTCGGTAAAACATTTTCCGTAATTGCCGGGTTTGGATATCTCAGTTCTCTACGAGTGTTCACCTACCATTTTACTTCAAAGTGTTTACGTTACACCAAACAGACGCTACAAGTTTTGTTACATGGTGTTGATTGAAGCAGTATTTGTTCGCTTTTAAGCACAAGGGGACTCTCCCGAAAAATACTGCTTTGAGAAAGTCGAAGGTAAAGCCTTTTCCCCTTGCTCAGTTTCTGTAAAAGACAAGGAGAGTTTATTCTTATACCAAACAAATAGATATTATACACACCAATGAAACCAAACTTCTCCTCTTGGAAGGGCAATGCAATGCCCACTTTTGGTGTAGGTAAAGATTTTTTGAAACTCCCGAAATTTGGGTTAGCCTGCTTGTCCTTATGAGCGACCATTTGTGCCAGACAATGTAGCGTGGATCTCTTTCCGGACTCGTAATCATAAGATTACAGGCCCGGGGGTTTGAGCCTCAGCTCGGACCAAGGTTGGGTTCTTGAGAAAGTCACTTTACACGAATGTCCCACTTGGCTCGGTCCTTTCGGATCTGGGGGTTAAACTCGGAGGACCTGCCTCTTAAATAACCTAACAGTGTTGAAAATATGTGTGATA
>NW_004797979.1:406716-407876 GCF_000002075.1 Aplysia californica
CCCTCCCTCCCCAGGCCAGAAGCCCCGCACCAAACACACTAACTCTCTCATCAACTCACCTCAACCCTCCTCCCTCCCCGTCTCCCTTCACCCCTCTCCCCTCCTCCCTCTCCCTCCCTCCCTCACACCCTATCACATGCCTCCTTCCCTCCCTCCCCAGGTCAGAAACCCCGCACCAAACACACCACTGCCCTCATCAACTGGGCCATGCAGACCGCCGGCAGAAGCAGCACCAGGGGGAGTGACCACAGGGGCAGCACCAGGGGAAGTGACCAGAGCGAGCTAGACAGTAACCCCGCCATGGACTTCCTCTTACGGAGGTGAGACAGCCCATCTGCAGTCCCTTGTATTCTTGTCTGACCACTTATCACGTGGGTGGGCTCTGTTGTCGCGTGAAGCTGGGATCATCGGTCACATGGGTTCCGTTGTCGTGTGATATAATGTTGTCATGTGATCGGTTACATGGGTTTTGTTGTCGCGTGAAGCTGAGACTACCAATCACGTGGGTACTGTTGTCACATGCATCTGGAGTAACCGGTCACGTGAGGACTATTGTCGGGTGAAGCTAGGACCATAGATCACGTGTGTTCTGTTGCCAATAGCACATGTAAAAATTTTCAATAGCTGGTGCGCTATATTTGTCCACTAGCACACAGAGAAAAGCTGGTACGCTGTCTTTGTCCATCAGCACAATTATGTAGAAATTGTCAATAACTCTTTGTTCTTTAGAACACTCAGAAATTGCCAACAACTCTTTGTAAAATAGCTCACGTAGCAATTGCCAATAACTGGTAGTCTATCTTTGTTCAATAGCACAATAATGTCGACATTGCCAATATCTCTTAGACCAGTAGCACACGTAGAAATTGTCAATAGCTCTTTGTCCAATAGCACACTAAAGTAGAAATTGCCAGTAACTGTTTGTTTCTTCCCAGGTACGCCGTCCCGGAAGAGGAAGTCAACAGAAAAGCGCGGGACCAGGCCAGGGACAAGATTAGCCAGAGCCTGGAACTTCCGATGGGTGAGACCAAATGTTGGACGTACAAGATGATGATGATGATGATGATGATGATGATGATGATGATGATGATGATGATAATGATGATTATGATGATGATGATGATGAGGATGACTAACGAACAAACAAAAACAACAATACA
>NW_004797979.1:409580-410516 GCF_000002075.1 Aplysia californica
GGGGGGTGCTGCTGGTTTCGGTCCTATTCTAGGTGTGTGGCGTCTGTGATAGATATGTTATGTTGTTCCAGGACTTTGTTAACCCCTTCCTGCCAGGTCCTTCTTGGTCTTCCTCTTGATTTAAAGCCAGATTCTCGGGTGTTGTAAGCTTTAGCCGCTAGTTGTTTCTGGGGCATTTTGGTAAGATGTCCGAACCATTTGACTCTTGGACGCTCTATGAAATTTATCACTGGTGGTATTCCTGTTTGTAGGCGTATGGTCTCGTTCCTTATGAGGTCTCTTCTGGTGACGCTGATGGTTTTGGGAGACATCCCATTTAGCATAATACATTGAATTTTCTTTCTTGTACTTTAATTAGGGACTATGTTTGGCACTGGTATTTAAAGGTTGGTATGAAGATGTTGATCCGTGAAGTATACCGCAGCAAAATGCCCATCAGTGTGAGTCAGACGAGACTAGACAATGCCTAACTACATCACGACAATATCTTTATATTTTCAGCCTTGAAGCTGGTCTAAAACTCACTTTCAGTAATGCGGATATAAATACATTTTAATGTAGAAATGCAGCAGTGTATCAGTTACGACGTTTTCAACTGTTTTGTTTTTCACCAAACATTTGAAAGTTTGAAACCCTCTGGCCAAGCCGTAGCAGGCGACCTGGGAAAGAATTCCTATTACTTCCGTAGAGCATGTGTCTTGCCCTTGGCTTGTTCCATTTCTTGACCATTGCAGCTATGAACTTAGACATTCTTTTTGGTGGTCGGAGTGCAGCACTTGTGATCTTCCCTCTTTTCTTTCCCTCTGCTTTTTCTGTGTATCTTGCTGTCCGTGTATCTTGCTGTTTATGTATCTGGTTGTCCGTGTATCTTGCTGTTTATGTATCTGGTTGTCCGTGTATCTTGCTGTTTATGTATCTGGTTGTCCGTGTATCTTG
>NW_004797979.1:415086-416491 GCF_000002075.1 Aplysia californica
AGGCTTTCTACTTTGTTCTGTCTGGTCTAGGTGAGTGGGGTTTTTTGGTAAGTGTTTTACGGCGCTCGCAACTGCATAAGGTCATATGAGCGCGCGGGACACATTAAAAGTTTTTGCTGCTGGTAGGAAATTTTGAATTTTGCCCGTGTGGTGTCCGAAGCCTACTCTTATCGATTTTAATCCACCAAGAGATCTTTAACGTGCGCAACTTGTACACGGGACCTTTGTACGAGAAGGCTAGGTGTAGATCTTTCTTACCAGAAGACCAGGGGTGTGGCTTAAAGACAGCAGTAAGAAGGAGCTAAGGAGTAGCAGTAGAAAGGCTGCAGAAATAGTCAAGAGCCCACTGGGGACAGAAACTGGGCACGAAAGCAGACGACAGAATGTTGTTAGAGAGCAGAAAAAAAGTTGAAAGGAGACCATTTTACAGAAGAAAATTTTTCGGTCGCTACCAGGATTCGAACCCGGAACCTTTCAATGAGAGGCGAACACCTTGACCTCTAGGCCACGAGAGCCCCCTAGGTGAGTGGAGGTATAAGAGAGAGAGAGAGAGAGAGAGAGATATATAGATAGATAGAGAGAGAGAGAGACAGAGAGAGAGAAAGCAAACCAAAATCAAGTTACTGCTAAGAATTGACAAGTGTTACAAACGTAATATGGTTGGGATCTTTTACGTATAAAATATGGTTGTAATCTTTTACACACCAAAAATATGGTCGTGATCTTTTATTTAAAAAAGATATGATTGTGATCTTAACATATCATAAAATTTAATCATGGTTGTGATCTTTTGCACATCATAAATATGGTTGTTTATCTTTTTCATATCATAAATATGGTTGTGATCTTTTATATATAATTTGATGTTGCAGGGGTGGGGAAATATATGGTTGTGATCTTTTTACATATAAAAAATAAGGCTGTGATCTTTTACTCATCAATACTGTGGTCGTGATCTTTAATGTATAAAAATATGGCTGTGATCTTTTACGCATCAGTACTATGGTCGTGATCTTTATTGTATAAAAATATGGTTGTGATCTCTTACATATTATTTTTAAAGAAATATGGTTGTAATCTTTCACATTTTCAAAAATAATTATGGCTGTGATCTTTTCCTTTAAATTTGATGTTGCAGGGGTGGTAAAAAATATGGTTGTGATCTTTCACATATTGGATATTGCAGCGGTGGTCAGAAATAATGATATCGTTGTGATCTTGTACATATTTTGCAGCAGTTGTCAAAAATATTAATATTTATGGTTGTGATCTTGTAGCAGTTGTCAAAAATATTAATATTTATGGTTTTGATCTTGTCTATATCTTGCAGCAGTTGTCAAAAATATTAATATTTATGGTTCTGATCTTGTTCACAATTGATGTTGTTGCAGCGGTGGTGAAGAAG
>NW_004797979.1:417729-418543 GCF_000002075.1 Aplysia californica
TCATCATCATCATCATCATCATCATCATCATCATCATCATCATCATCATCATCTTCATCATTATCATCATCATCATCATCATCATCATCATCATCATATATGGTCGCTTTTCAGCACAAGGGGGCTATCCCGAAAAAAGCTGTTTAAAAAAAATGGAAGGTAAAGTTTTTGGACCTTGTTCAGTTTCTTTAAAAGACGGAGAGTTTTTCTATAACCAAACAAATATACACACCAATAAAACCAAACTTCTCCTATAGGTAGGGTAAAGGCCACTTTTGGAATAGGTAAAGATAACTGGAAAACCCCAAAATCTGGGTTAACCCACTTGTCCTTAAAAGTGACCATATATGAAGCTCATCCACGCTCTACAGCAAGCTGTATGCTTTTTACAACTAGTGTTACCCAATCAGACCATAGAACTCCCAGAAACATTCCCAGCTTTTGTCCCCAGGTTATTTATCCTATCTACCTTGTTTTCTCATAACCAAAAATCGTTTCTCTAATTCATAGTAAGCCGTACGTGTTCATGACAAAAATTGGCCGATTAAATTGCACCTGTCAATATTAATTTTTTTTTCTTGTTGATTTCGTGCGTTATGCGTTTATGTAATCTTCAAGTCCGATTTTTATCCCCGTTTTTTCTATTCGGCACACCCGATTGATCGGACGAGTGTGCACACCGTCTTAACTGACTGTGTCTATCTGTGTCTCCAGACAGCAAGCTGTCATGAAGTTCTGGCCTTTTGAGGCCCTGAAAGAAGACCCAGGCTCTTGTCTCATCAACTACTTCAAGTAAGTCAGACAAGAACATTTG
>NW_004797980.1:0-5008 GCF_000002075.1 Aplysia californica
TAGATAGATAGATAGATAGATAGATTTATTTATTTATTTATCTATTCATTATTTCCGTATTATTTTTTTTATCATCATTATTATTGTTATTATTTATTTATTTATTTACTTATTTATACATATCATGACAATCGTCTTTGGCCTGTATCCGGTGACTTGGTCACCTTTGGCACAAGATGTCTCCACTCAGGAGGCCGTGTACATTGGAGTGGTCACAGCTGTTCTCAAGAAAATTCACTTATTTATTGTATTTCTACACGAACGTGCACCGTGTAAGTGAAAGTAGGTTAATGGGTGTTTGTGTAGGTGTGTGTGTATATGTGTGTGTGTGTGTGTGTGTGTGTGTAGGCTAAGTGTGTGGTGAAACGTGTGACCCTGATAATGAGGACAAGCACAATGAAAAACACACTGACCCCCACAGATTGACCAACAGCTGCAGCACCCTGTGGTAGACCTATGGTCATGTCGTGCTGCTCAGTGAAAGACACGCCCCAATGAACACGCAGCATGGCACTTATTTGCCACCGACTCTCTTCTACAACATCTGTGAACCAGAATTAATTTGTTCTGCCTGCTTCCTGTCCCTCCCCGATTTCTAGAAAATTGAAACTAAAAATTGGAGAAAAAAATTTAACCAATAACCTAATCCCCTTCCCCCCTTCCAGACACATTGAGATACACAACAGGGGAAAGGAAAGTAATAAGATTAGTAAGTTTTTTCAGTGTTTAAGGCCAGAGGCCTACATGACATCATATAAAACACTCATTTGATAAATACATTTTCCATAATGAAAAGTGCAGGTTGTGCACATATTATATCTTATATTAGGTCAAATATCGCATATATCTGTCACTAGGACGAGTCAGGCTGAGAGGAATTCCTCAGGGGAAAGGAGATGACGTTTAGTTTGGTAAAAGTAAGTTTAAAGCCCTTCCCTCTCCTTCTAACCCAACCGTATTTGTATTATTCTTTTTTTACTTGATACGCCCATCAGGGTCTCCACTTAGTGTGTCTTCCCAACTGAGTCCCCGTGAAGTCATGCCCGAAACGCCGTTTCGAGAATTTGAATTAGAAAAGTAGTCAGCTGTAAGAAGAAGATAACACAAACAAACACAAACATAGATATACGGAGACATATGCTAACACATAATGTATACAAACACAGAAAGGTACACGCAAATACACATACAAACACAGAACATACACACGTGCACAATCACATAGATACATTATTATATTTAGATAAAGACACAAACACAAGCATACTACATACATACATACCAGGTGACCCCCCCCGAAAAAAAAACAACTTTACCCTCGGAGACACCCATAAAACGTTTTAAAACAGAGATAGAAACACACAATTTCTCAGACGTAATTGGTCGCCATTCAAATTTATTGTGACAAATTTACAAATTGTAAAAATTCCAAGTTTGACGGAAGTCCATGTGACGCCCATGTGACATATTATATCACGTTCAGAGGCGATTGACGAAATAATAATTGTCTCTTACATTTTCTTTTTGGTAAGCCTTTGATGTACCTGGATCTTGTACGGTTTAACCCTATCCGTCGTGTTTTACTATCGTTTACCTACGACATGGGGAACTCTGTGCCACCACTTCTCAAAGAGGAAATTTACTCGTTAATCCGCTCCGTACGCTTTGCATAGCAGTCTGTCAAAGTGCTTTTTTACGAAATACTGAACGTTTCAACGAGATCTTGGTACTAGAAGTATTCTAAAATGTGAAGAATACAACCCCAGGGGTACAAAATGACCCCAGGGCGTACGGATAGTGTTAAACTTCAGATCGTACTTCAGCATGCACCGAACAGATTCTCAAGCAATAGTTAATTCAATACCATGACGACGAACTAACTTTTTAGGTTCTTCGCTCACAGACTCCATCAAGACTGCCACATTCTTCGTCCCACTGTGGGTAAACCTAGTTTTTGATCTCTTGTTTTTATTTTCAACAGAGCCATTTGACATGAAGTCCCACATTAAGTATTGTTATAGTATAAGGTTTTATGGCGCTCGCAACTGCTAAGGTCATATGAGCGCGGTTTATAAATTTGTCACAATAAATTTGAATGGCGACCAATTACGTCTGAGAAATTGTGTGTTTCCATCTCTGTTTTAAACGTTTTATGGGGGTCTCCGAGGGTAAAGTTTTTTACTTGGTATATTCTTACGGGCTTTGTTGTGAATTCCAAACTGCTTACAAAAGAGATTCCGTGTCTGCATATGTGATTTTGTTCAACATTAAAAATACATTTTTTTAACAGTGAACTGTATCTTCGGATTGGCCATGGGAGCTTCCAATGTATTGTTGTTTTTGTTACGAGCTTCTCCTTTCGGATGGGGTGATTCAGTTTGCTGTCTGTCAATTTTTGTGTGAATTGTGCTCTTTGGTGGTGAGTTATAGGCTTTCCCGCGGGTAAGCACACAGTCGTTACACCTCTACTAAAGAAACAGTCGTTATCCCTGCGTGAGGTTAAGAACTATAAGTCTGTCTCAAACCTACATAGAAAAGTAGTTGAGAGAGAGAGAGACACAGAGAGAGAGAGAGAGAGAGAGAGAGAGAGAGAGAGATAGAGAGACAGACAGACAGACAGACAGACAGACAGAGAGAGAGCGAGAGAGAGAGAAAGAGAGAGAGAGACAGAAAAAGAGAAAGAGAGAGACAGAGAGAAAGACAGAGAGAGACAGAGAATGAGAGAGAGAAAGAAAGAAAGAGAGATAGGGAGCTAGTAAGACAGAGAGACAAACAGACAGAGAGACAAACAGACAGAGAGACAGACAGGCACCGAGGAAGAATGGCAAGACAAATAAAGTACAGTTAGGTGCACTCTTAAATTCCACAGAAAACAATGATGTAAAGTGCGGGTCATTTAGTTCACAACATGTCTTCATTATCCACTCACGCAAGCAGCAGACAGATTGCATCCTGTGAGCTCACTACTGTTATGCACGTATTATTCTGAAGAACAATCGCAAACGGTTTATAAATATAAAATAAGGCTTTGTTATATAACAGACGCACGGTCAAAAGTAACTGAGGACAATTCCACAATTGTTACACTCCTTGCGTCATGGATGAAGAAAGGGTAGCACAATAATTGCTGAAAATCTATAACTATTTTAGTTCTCTTTTCTTATTTAAAATGTGTAAAAGCAAGTATGTTGCGGCATCATCGATACAATTTAGATCTATTAACAGCAACTGGACATGGATGGCTGGTGCCTATATAAATCATTCATTCATGATAGGAGCTGGGTTTCGATCCTGGCTGAAAATCTATAACAATTCTAGTGCGCGTTTCTTAACTTAAAAGTATAATAAATATAGGTGTTTTGAGGCACTATAGACACAATTTAGATTTTTTATTAGGAGGTGAGTTTCAACCTTGGGTTGAAAATACTGAACGGCGTACAACGTCCCATGAGAAAGACGGAAATACTGCCACTCATCCCCCCAACCCACACACACACATACCTTTTTTAAACACCGGAATGGAACTCGTGTCTTCTGCGTGCAACTACCCACAAAATCACAGAGGTATGAGGCCTTTACTTTACATATAATAACACTTACTTATGATTGATACAAGGTTGTGGTGTGAAAGGCTGAGAGTCGAGATTGTTGACAGGAATCAAATGAGTGAAAAAGATAAAAAGACTGAGGTGATATGCAAGAAAAAAAGAGTGCACAAGAGAGTGTTTATTCGATTTTTAAGTGCCTGAGGTCTTGTATCTCTCTATGAGCATAGAGTAGGGATGAGGTATGTGTCAAAAATATTTTACCGGGAAAGGCATCTATCTATCTATCTATCTATCTATCTATCTATCTATCTATCTATCTATCTATCTATTTATCTATCGAACTACATTTTATGTGTGAGTCTCTCTCTCTCTCTCTTTCTTTAGGAGGTCTCCGAGACAGCACATGGTCAAATACATATGAAAAGTGAACAAACGCTTTGTTGCCATCGGTGCACCTAAAATCACTCACATACACTTCGTCTAGATATGCACCCCCTCAAGACTAACAGATCCAAGAAAAGGTGCTCTTGACCAGGAGCTAAACTAAATAGCTCTACTTTTTGGGTCGGTTCAGCTGATGTCTAATCCAAAATTTGAGCGGACTTTGCCGCGGTCAGAGAAGGAATTTCATTTACTTCTGTGGTCCACTGGGGATTTTTGCGTTGGAAGCCTGCAAGTGCGAGAGAAACACTGCTTTGTTTGATGAAGAAATAACATGGCTAGGCGCTGGCGTAACCCTTATCCAAAGTGGCAGCAAGTTAGGTTCGTGAAAGTGGCAGCATGTATTCAACAGGAGAGACCGCCAATCTTACTACTCTGATAGGACCCAACCAATTAATAGGATAAAATGCTTTTCGCAAGGACACAACGTCGGACCGAGTTAAGACTCGAACTCCCCAAACCCGCAATCTCAAGATTACCGTTCCGGTAGCCTAACAACTTGGCTATCGACGACACTGGCTTTTGTACATTATTATATCTACGTGTCACGACACGATGGAATTAGCCGCTTGTCAATTTTTGGGCAAGTAGAGTTATTGGTATTATCGAAAAGCTTATTCAATTGCCTTGCTTTCAATGAAAAAAATACTAATCATCCTTGAATAAAAGTCAAGATATTTGGGATTGAAGGGCGTGAGGTCGTCTGGTTTCAATGGTGCCATTAGATAGACAATGGCCGTCAAAGTTTGGTAAATCCAATAGCTAGAGAGTTTATGAAAACTGAAAATAAAGACTTATTTCTGTGCCTTGAATCAACATTTTTCAATAACATTCACTTGGAAATTTGCTTTCGTATGGACATAAACGGGTTGGCAAGAAAAACAACAATTCGTTAAAAATTGCCAAACTGGAAAAAAAAGTCTGTTTCTACGATTTCATTATTTTGACAAGCGCCTGATTTCACAACGAAGCCACACAAAGGCACACACAAACACACGCACACACACACACTCACACAC
>NW_004797980.1:5695-9022 GCF_000002075.1 Aplysia californica
GGCAACCTCCTCATTCGCACTGGAGCAGTAACACCCACATCCTGTCATCCTAAAATCCCATGTACCTTGCCTCCAATTCATACTTGTCAAAAATCGAGATTTAAAACATCTGCATACATGAAAGTGTCCAAGTTTTTAGAAGGCCTCCATTTAATTTGTTTTTTAAACCCACTTTTCACAGCATCACTTGTGAAATGAAGAACGTGATTTACCTCTTCTAATGCAAAGTCTGTGGAGCCCAGTATGTAGGTCAAACTACCACACCACCCTGAGAGCATGACTTAATAACCAACGGTATTCAGCACAGAAATTTCCAAAAATACCAGCAGGCCAACATTTTAACAGTCCTGGTCACAATAAATAGATCCTCCGATTTGCAGCTTTATGGAATGGAGAAAGTGCAAAGGCCCACTAAGGAAAAGTTCGATTTTTAAAAAAACCGACGTTGATTTGAAATTTGGGATCCCATAGAATTCGCATTGGCTTAAATATCGACGAGCCACATTTCACACAATTATTTTTTACCTTGAAGGGTCTTGTTGAGGCTCCTTCGCAAAAGTGCGAAAACTGATTCGATCAGCAGGGGAAAAAAATCAACAAAAATGAATTTCTGAGTCGAGTGTACCTCATTTACATAAAAGGGATGACTTCCGTAGTTTGAGTTGCCACTGTGGACCAGCGTAGCTTTCTCCGTACCGGTCTACCTTTGGGATTTTTTTCATGCGCCCGTGTCGCAGTAAGGTATGAAGAGAAAAAACAAAATTTATAACGATTTCATTTCGAACATGTTTTGAAGGAAGAATAAAAAAAGAAGGTAAAAAACGTCTTCCTTGGCAACTAGTGTCAAGACGACGCGTTCAACGTGACGTAGGCGAGGCAGCGTAATAATAATAATAATAATAATAATAATAATAATAATAATTGCATTTATATAGCGCATATCCATGCTCAAGAGCATGCTCTATGCGCTTTACAATTGTTATTACCCCAGCAGACCCTCTGAAAACACTCAGAAACTTTCTCAGCTTCCGAGGAAGCATACAGTGCAAATCTGCGGATTTCACGCGCTCAAACACTATCAAACTGACAAGATCTTTCACTGTCTATAGCTTGGTACCCATTCCCACCTGGGTGAAATGAGGAAAATTTGTGCAAAGTGCCTTTCCCAAGGACACAACGTCGGGCCCCTGACGGGATTCGAACCCACGACCTTACGGTTGCGAGTCCGAAAGCCTAACCACTACAGATATAATAATATATCTATGTCCTCGTTTTGAGTTTTTACGAGTTTTTTTGTGTTCTTGCTTTCCAGGGGCATCATCTATCACCCTACTTCTTTAGTTCCTGCTGGTGTTTTCTGTTAATTTTGTTTTCTGCCAGTGCACAAGGAGCATGTTTTTTGTGTGTGAGTGTTTTCCCAGGGGTACAATTGCTGCCGGCGCCTTATCTCAGACCAAGCCGCTGCCTGCCATCCTTTATTTCTTTTTTCAAAATCTTTTTCAAAATCCAGTTACTCTGTACCTAGTAATTGGGCTACGCTGTTGCCGCATATGTGTCGGCAATTAGTAAGTAGAAATAAAGAGTAAAATACACGACTGACAGGGATGCAGTAGCGGCGGTGAGCATTCGTCACCTACTTAATGACTGACACATGGGCTCGTGTGTTCTTGGTGTATACGTGTAGGTGTGACTTTATTTTTCCCCTTTCTGTTATAATATTGTTATTTTTGTGAGTATGACAGCGGAAAAAAGTGATCGGTCAGGTGTCAAGAAAGTTTCTAACGATTTTTCACAGGTTATAATTTATATCCCTCCTGTGCCGCTACACCGCGACCAGGTGCTGTCGGTGGCCTAGTGGTTAGTCCTCCGGACCCGAAGTCGTGAGATTGCGTTCAGGGGTTCGAGCCTCAGCTCGGTCCGACGTTGTGTCCCTTGGAAAGACACTTTACACGAATGTCCCGTTTGGCTCGGTCCTTTCGGATATGTACGTTAAATCCGGAGGTCCCGGTTCCTAGATAAACTTATAGTGTTGATAGGGGTGTTAAACCTATAATATTATTTCACCACGTTTACATTGCTATCATCGAGGAGTGTGTCCAGTTTAAACAGAAGTGAGGATTTTTCCCACAGTCCTGTCTTGATCCCAGTTATTGTGATAGTTTGGACATGGGGCACTTCTCGAAGAGGAGCAATTCGACACAGGCTCGATTTACATCTTTATTACTGAGAACACTTAATTTGGAGGTACGAAGGTCTTTTTCAGAAAAAGTTTTTTCCTCGGCTACTGGTTCGTCAACCGCAGTAGATCTAGTTACGACACCACCACCCCCCCCCCCACCCCGACCCAAACACACACACCCTCTGTTTCATAATAATTTATATTATACTCTAGCTAACCGAGGTGAGAATTTTGCTAGGAACCGAAGAAAACCTGGCGAACAGGCGCTTCCAAACAGCGGAGGTAAAAAAGCCTTTAAGGTCAACAATAAAATGGCTGCGCTTAGATGAAAGTTTACTAATCCCCAACTCGGATATTCAATACTTTTGAATGGGCCTAAAATGCGCAAACCACCGCAAACTTTATCCAGAAATAACACAGTGTAATTTAGGTCTTCCATTATGATTTTGAATGCCACTGAGTTTAATCTAAATATTATAGCGGTCGCTCGTTACCGAAGTAATTCTGCACAGTTTACGATGTCATTGTGCAAATCTATGTTGTGAAGAACCAACAGAGAATGCATCTTTTGGAGTAAATCCTAAAGTCCCAGTGGAAAAAACTTCTATAAAGCACCGCAAGGCACCCCCAATGAATGCTTTGGATAAGTGTCTCAAATATTAACATTTTTCAGACAACAGACGTGTAGGTCTATGCGTGGGGCGAGAAGAAAATTCTTCACTGACGGTAATGGAGGACAATACAGAAAGACATTTTCAAAGACCTACTCACTAGGTATGGGACGTTTGAACAATTTAGAGCCATTAGAATTTACTCGCTCTTGCTTTTGCAATTTGCAATGCACTGAAATAATTATAAGCGGATTGGAAATAGAAACAAAAGAACGACATTTGGACTTTCCTCCTGTTCTTACAAAAGGGGAGGACTTCCGTAACGAGCGACCACTATTAAATCTAGATTATATTCAATGGCTTCCAAAATCCTGATGGGAGACCGAAAGCCACTGTTATACCATCTGTTCATGACAAAATTACGGTAGTTTGCGCATTTTTTAGGCCCAGTTTAAAGTTTTGTAGGTCTGAGTCGGGGATTAGTAGACTTGAATCAAGGCGCAGCCATTGTTGATCACGCAGACTTTATCTACTTCC
>NW_004797980.1:10656-11594 GCF_000002075.1 Aplysia californica
TATTGGTAACACCAGCTGTTTGGCATAGTGGTTATGCTGCTGGACTACTAATCATGTTTACTTCCCTCACTCACAGGTTCGATTCCCAGCCACGCCACTGATTTTTCTAATCATGTCATATTATTGTATATGCTTTGAGATGTTAACATGTCACTAATAATACCCATTCCAGGTGAAGAGACAAAGGAAGGCAATAGGAATACAAAGTAACACACATTAAGTTAACTTTCTTTACTTTCTTTCTTGCCCAACCAAGTACTAAACCCTATCTTTTATATATCCCACTCAAAAGTCCCTTCTTTATTGCGTAGGCTGGGGTGGTCGCTCGTTACGGAAGTCCTTCCTAAAAAAGAGTTGTTGATAAGGAAAACAATTACTGAATAAGGTGGGTTTGTTTGAAGAATGTCTAACTTCTGTGTATTTAGCTAAAAAAAAAAAAAACGTTGATCAAAAGCACAAGTAAATGAATTTGTAATTGTAGCCACGGGACTTCCGTAACGAGCGACCACCCCATCAAACACAATAAAGAAGAAGCCTGGACCTTACCCTAACCCTAACCCTACCCCTAACCCTACCCCTAACCCTAACCCTACCCCTAACCCTAACCCTATCCTTACCCCTACCCCTACCCCAAGCCCTCAATTCTGCTCTGTCTCATAGTGGTCGCTCGTTACAGAAGTCCTCACGTCGCCACGAATTATGACGTTTAATCTTTGGAAGTCGCCAACTTTGGCGGCCATTTACTAGATTAGCTAATGTTACCTCCAACACATAGAGTACCTGGCCCAACCCGAGACCGCTTGTCGTATTTTGCTTTTCAGCGGTCTCTGTCAGCAAAATAGGTCAGGCAATCCATGTTCAGGGCCGCTTCAGTGTGTCAACTTCCGGTTTATACTGTGATATCGTCAATCATTCCAAAACGTCATTCGCAGATTTTG
>NW_004797980.1:13484-30362 GCF_000002075.1 Aplysia californica
GTGGCTTTCGGTCTCCCATCAGGATTTTGGAAGCCATTGAATATAATCTAGATTTAATAGTGGTCGCTCGTTACGGAAGTCCTCCCGATGATGATGCTTTTTCATTAACAACAAGAAAAACGAGAGAGCTTTAAGATGATATTAATAACATCGTATGCCCACAAATTGATGAGAGCCTAACAATATCGTTGAACAAGAAAGGAAAAAAAGTGCCTGAGACGCATAGCTACGTAGGCTACTTTTACAATGATTGTCAGTAAGGTTACGTTCCAAAAGTGACGTGTTATCTGTCATCTGAAATGTTCATTCTATGAGAAGTCCTTTCTTTTGTCTCGTGCCCCTGCTGTAGCTTAGGGAGTTGTAACTGACTGACCATCTTCATCTCAGAGTGAAGTTAATTTTTAAGGGGGGGAGGGGGGTGGTTGGAGGGGCTACACCCCCAAAGTCCCGATTCGGCTAAAAATTATGGAATTTGAGTTGAAGGCATTATTAGCTTCCCTAACCTCTCCTACAGCTATTTCATCGCCTTAGAACCCCCCCAAGTCCGTATCTTTTTTCCCCTACCGGGCATGTTTGTCACCATCATTTACTCATAAAGTCAATATTTTATTTTTCTTTATCGGCCGTTTTCTCAAAACGCGACTTTTCTCTATATCTTTTTTGAATAACTCCACCATTTTTCATCCAATCTTCATGAAATTTTCACAGATTGAAGAAAAGATGTAATACTTAACATATGTTAGTTGAAATTTTTATATATGGAATAGATTTTTGTTGGTGGGGTCTGGAGTGTGAATTTTCAAGGATTTTTTGAAAATTTGAATGCTACCTCGGGAAAAAATTCATTAAAAATTTTCTAATTCGTTTAGGAAAAAAAAGAACAAATTTTTCGATCTAATGTTTGTTAACACGCATGCAAAAAGGCAATGAATTTCCATGAGCAATAAGTGCGGTATTCAATACGTAAGACATGTCAGCAAAATCTAATATGGCGCCGTATCCATGGAAATGAAACTTTTTTTTTCTCTAATTTGATCGCGGATTTTAAGACTCCTCACTATGCTTGTTATATGGGTGAAATTTGGTAAAATTCGGTACAGCAATAAGCGATATAGCCTTCAGGTGTACCCCCCCCCCCCTTTTTAAGGATATAACCATGTTTATCTACACTGACAGCAGAGTTGTCTTTTTCCTGACGGGCAGCCACGTGCCGTTTTCGGCGAAACGTTTATTTGTACTGACTTGAATGGCTCGTTTTCGTTTGGAATTCAGTTTGAACCTTGTCCTGACGGCGGCCCGAAGAGCCTACTTACTATTTTCAAATATAGAATCCCCAAGGATACTGTCACGTGGCAAACTTCGAACTGTTTCATTCCTATCTCATTTGGTCCTAAAAATTAGGTGGTATAGAAGACATGAGAATAAAATCCAACTCTTGTAGGGACTTCTAAGTTCTAGTTTTACAGGAAAACACCATGTCCTCTGAGCTACTGTGGGACGTGACATCGAAATTTCCTATATAAGAGTACAGCAAAAATTCTAACTCACAATAAAAAAAAAGAAACAATACCGACAATACACAAGCATGTAGACATTGCCGCAATGTCCAAGAGCCCCAAAGATATAACTCAAAGGTCCAGGTGTCAATCACGTCTTTGATCTGAGAGCAATGATGATTTTAGAAATAATGGTGATAATCAATGATGATGTGAGATTGCGTGTTTTAGTAATGTTAACGTTAGTCCTATCTTCCTCTGCTCCAATGAGTCTCGAGGGACGTGGGCACCCTCTATCCCGTTCCCTGCTGGAACCATCTTTACTGTCTCCGCGAAGTTCCGTACCACATACAAATCTATCTTACCTCAAAACTGTTTCTTCTCTAGGAGGACAACAGAAAACAGTGTAGACAGGCAGAGAACAAAATGGAGACGGATGAAGACCTTAGTACACAGAAACTGTCCTCTGTAATCATGGCCCTTGATCCGATCAGCACGTCATATGAAAGACCAGAAGCAATCATCCGGATCTTTTTGTGCGTGCTTGTTTTTTACGTGCCCGTCATCATCGTCACCAACGTTCTAGTTATCGTCACCGTATATCTCGTGCGGAAACTGCACACCCCGGACAATTACGTCATCGCTGGACTGGCTTCAGCAGATTGTCTAGTGGGAATTTGGAGCCTTCCCTTATATATACTGAGCGATATCCCACAAACGATGCCCCTTATAAGATCAAAGAGGTGGACCTGCGCCATGAGGTATATCGCTTTTACTGTAAGCCAAGATTCCTCACTCTCCATTCTCACCTTAATGTGTGTTGACCGTTTCACTTCCATCAACTGGCCCTTCTGGTACCAGATGCATGTGACTAATAAAGCTATGCTTGTGGCTATATCTGTCATCTACACTGCACACACGACGAAAGCCTTAGTCGTTTACGGTCTTCTGATGCGATTCGACGAAACTATCGAACCATTACACAACCGATGTACTGTTCTTAACAACGCCCCGCATTTTTACATTCTACAATTCTGTACAGCTGAGCTAGGACTCCAGCTCTCTGTGTCTTTCTGCCTGTGTGCGCAAGTTTCTCTGACGGCATTGAGGGAAGTCAGAAAGTTGAAACGAGAGTTTCACGTTTTGGGAATAAGCGGAACGTTCAGATCTAAAAGCTATCGGAGCCGAATGACAAATGTGAAGATAACGGTGTCTTTAATGTTCATCTTTATTATTCTCTGGTTGCCGACTGCATTCGGGGGTGTAATGAGCAAGCTAGTCAGTCGGCGAGTTGCCAACATATACAGGATCTCAACACGCCTACCCAGATTGGCCAACTCTTTTTTAAATGCTGTGGTCTACGCCTTTTCTAAGGATACATACAGAAAAGCCTACTGGTACCTTCTGACCACGCCACCTTACCGATGGGCCAGGTTAGAGGAAATGATGAGAAGCAGTGAAGCATTTTCAAGCAATATGTTAGCAAGCAAGCTCCGTAAAACCACCATGGATCTGGCATCTACGTCACAAAGAATAGTCGTTGGTACAGAAGATTAATTATATGTCACAGAATGACATGCTGGCAAATAGACAAAAGTAAACTTCAGCTTTTTATTTTTTGTTGAAAATTTTGGACAAGTGAGGTCAAACCTGATTCGTCATGAGGTGATGCCTGAAAAACAATTACTAATTCATCCTACATTAAGAATGGAAGTCTGTGGGAGGAGGGGTGAAAAACACATTATAATCGATAACTGTTATTTTTTTTTTACATGAATTTCTGCCTTTGATCCCGTAACGAAAAAAGCAGCTTGTGGCTGGTTGTGACAGCACTTCATTTTGTAGTCTTCGACACAAACTAGAATGTCTGTTTCTCTTTGTTTATTTTGTTGTTCAAAAGTTCGAATAAAAGCTTAAAACCTTTCTTAAAGACATGGTTAAACGCAACGATAAAGAGTATCATATTTGTCGTATGAAAGAACTGTCCGTTTTATCGAACTGTGTTGTCTGATTACATGTTCCAATCTATCGTCCAGTTTTCTATCGATTGAGGAGATTCCTCGTCATAAAGCCACCATCTCTCTTGGCGACGACAGCGATTTGCCTGCTCTCTATGTGAAGGTTTCGAGCTCTGGACCTAATAAATGAAAGGCGAACAACACTACCTCTAGCTCACAGAAGCCCCCCCCCCTTTCCCCAGTACATTTTGATATAGCAGAACGGTGTCTTTAGAAAAGAATGGCCATACTGTGGGCCTATAGTGTTGTATGTAGAACTGGAAGCTTTGACTTGACTGCAGACGTGCAACTCACCGAGTGACCTCAATGCACAGCTTCACAATTGACGATCAACTAAATTAATAATAAAACTGCTAAAATATAAATAATAACGCAACAAATCAGGTTCATCGTGAGCAACTTTGCTTATTTTGAGAAGCTGGTTCCGAATTATATGGAATCAGATTTTACGTACGGTAATTATTTTTTAAAAATTGAGTCCTGAGTTTAATTCTGCCCGGCGGCAAATTTCAAAGTGAATCTACGTCACAGCGCGTCTCCCTCAAATCTGAACGTGATCGCATTCAAAATATCAAGCAGCGTTTGATTTCTCGACCAAGTCTCCAAACCATCGTTCAACCAATCGTCCAAATTTGTGTACAATTTTGTGATTATACCTAACGATTTATCGTATGATCGCTAGATCGTCCAGTTTTTGTACAATTTATAGTTACGTGTAACAAGGCCTTTATACTGAATCAAGTAAATCTATAGAAATATGCACACACACTCACACACACACTCACACACACACACACACACACACACACACACACACACACACACACACACACAAACACAAACACAAACACAAACACATACACACAATACACAAACGCACAAAAATATACAGAGACCCAGAAACAGACAAACAAAAGCACACACACACACACACACACACACACACACACACACACACACACACACACGCCGGGTGGAGGCTGAAGACTACTCTTATCGATTTTAGACCACCAAGGGATCTTTAACTTGCGACATTTGCACACGAGACCTCCGAGATTTTTCACCTTTTTCTGAGAAGGCTAGGTGTAGATCTCTCCTACCAGAAAATCAGGGGTGTGGCTGAAAGACAACAGTAAGAAGGAGTCAAGAAATAGCTGTGTAGAAAGGCTGCAGAAAGAGTCAGGAGCCCAGAGGAGGGGGCAAAGAAGGTGAGGAGGTGGCAGCAGAAAAAGGAGACGAAAGCAGACGACATACAATGTAACATTGCTAGAGAGCAGGAAAGGAGATGAAAGGAGACACTTTAAGAGAAGAAAAAAAATTTCCATCTCTACCGGGATTCGAATCCGGGACCTTTGAATGAGAGGCTAACACCTTAACCTCTAGGCCACGGGAGCCCCCATGTCGTCTTTCTGTTTGCATGTCGTCTGGTGTTTGTGGTGCACAGGAGCGCCTGACAGGCAGTGTCAGTGCCCGTCTCCTAAATTACCTTTAGTTTTAGTAAGAATTTTACGGCACTTGCAACACAATAAGGTCATATAAGTGCCGAAGAATAGATGTGTTACGAGAGAGTAACATACACAAAAAGGAGGGGAGATAAGGATGACAGATGTTTGATCTGAAAGAAGGAGCAAACCACACTTTTAATCATAATCATATTATTCAATTTAGGCGCCAACACGTTCATTAAAAACCATCCCTCACGCACATTGATGGCAAAACACGCCTCATGGAAGTTTCGGAATATTGATACCATCCAGTCGCGACCACAGTGCTTTCTTGTCGTATGTCAATTTTTTTTAAACAGTGAAAATGTGACTTCTTCTTAAGCTCACTCTATGAACTGTTTTCATTGTTATTAAAAATGGAGATACATTTTAATACAACAAGAAAGCGCTGAGGTGGCGCTGTCTCACCGACATTCCAAATGAAACCCTAACCAACCACAGCTTTATTTCAATTGACTTCAAAACTTTCAGGCCTGGGTTGTTGTTTCACATTAAACATTATTTTGTTTCAGCGGGAACCCAGGAGACCTGGAAATATATGTGTCACGACGTGGTGGAATCAGGCGCTCGTCAAATTTTCGGCTTATGGAGATTTTAGTATCTTCTTAAAGCCTGTTCATTTGTCTTCCTTTTGGTATAAAATATATCTTGAATAGAGGTTGAGATATTTGCGATTGAAGGAATTAGGGTCGCCTGGTTTCAGAAATAAAATTAGCGAGATAATGGCTCCCAAAGTTTGGTTACTTCCATTGCTTAAGAAGAGTAATTGGAAACTGCCAATTCATATTTTTTGTGCCTTTAATCAACGTTTTTCCATAAAATCCGGACACAAAAGTGTTCTTGAAAGGGCACACAATGTGTTGAGCTAAAAAAAATATTTTAAAAAAAACATTTCCATACTAGCCGAAAAATGCCGATTTCTTGGATTTCATTAGTTTGACGAGCGCCTGATTTCACCACGCTGCCTCACACATCCAAACTCCCTGCTCATTCCAAAACACGAACGCCGTCGATTGTCTTTAGAACAAGGTCATACTATTATTTTACATCGCAAAAATTGCGAATACTTTAGGTTCTTATTATAATTATAGACACAATTTAGGTAACTTATGGCAAGAGCTGGGTTGACAATGGCAATCATTATCCAAACTATTAAAAGTTACCGAACTTTGCGACCATTTTCTAGCTAAATGTACACTGAAACAAAGTGACCCCAACTCCAAGTGACCATAGCCACCAACTGACATCAGAATTTCAATTATCGGCCCGAAGTAAGTGATATATTATTTCCAAAAAACAAGTACAGACAGATATAGTAATTCATTCGTACCAACTGCAGTGAGGTTACTGCACACACAGTGCTACTACAAATGAAACAGAGAGAGAGAAAGAAAGAGAGAGAGAGAGAGAGAGAGAGAGAGAGAGAGAGAGAGAGAGAGAGAGAGAGAGAGAGAGAGAGATTTATGGAATGGGTTGTTTCAGCTCGTAAAACATGTATTTTTTAATGTCCTGTCTTGTTGTGTGTATGTGTGAGTGTACCTTATCTTTGTAACATTCCACTGCCATTGTAAACGACCAAGACAAATTTCTCCCTGTCCAATGAATAAAGTGTCACGAAGCGGTGGAATCAGGGGGCTTGTCAATTTTAGGGCATGTGCAGTTATTGGCACGATCTAAAACTGTAATTTGTCTTGTTTTCCAAGAAAAAAAAATAAATAGCATTTGTATAGCGCATATCCCCACTCGAAAGCAAGCTCTATGCGCTTTACATTATATTATTACCCCAGCAGACCACATAACACTCAGAAACATTAACAGCTTCCCGAGAAGCATGCAGTGAAACAGCTGGTTAAGCGCTCAACCGCTAACGAACTGACAAGATCTTTCACCGTCTATAAAAATTACCCATCTATCTTGAATAGAAGTATTAGAATCTGATATATTTGCAACTGAGGGAGGTGGGGTTAAAAAGTTACCGGAACAACATAGTAGTATACCTACCCAAGACGCCATACACTTAACAGGACCAAAACCTGCACCTCCCTTCGACTTCGCAAGGATTCCAAATGAAGGAAAAGGTTAAAGTAAATGGTAATCCAGGCTGTCTACAAACCACACTGTGGTGGATAGCTCAGAGAAGGACGTCATATCCATGAACACATTCCGATATTCTGCACTCGAGATTCAGACCGGTGTTGGAGCTCAGGTTTAAAGTTTAACCCTGCCCGTATGTCGTATTTTACTATGGTATCCATACGACGTGGGGAACTCTGTGCCACCATTTTCAAAGAGGAAGTTTACTCGTTAATCCGATCCGTACGCTTTGCGTGGCAGTCTGTCAAAATGATTTTTTAAAAGAAATACTGAAAGTTTCAAAGAAATCTTCGTACTAGAAGTATTCTGAAATGTGAAGAATACAACCCTGGGGGGTACAAAATGACCCCAAGGCGTACGGATCGGATTGAATGGTACGAACTGCAGGAAGAATGATTGCAAGCCGGAACGGGAAATATCACCGAAGAAACCAGGTCAGATGATCCAAAATATTATCATTAGAGTTAGAGATATAGGCCTACATTTTGAATGAAACTGAATGAAAGAGAAAACGTAAACTTTGAAAAGACTAGATTTAATGCACAACCCCCCCCCCCTAAAAAAACACCTATAAAAAGTGCCATCGGCCCTCTGACGCTTAGACAGTACTACTCGACTGCTTCAAAAACATAAACATTACAGAACCAAGCACAAACCGGAAAAAACAAATGAAGTGATAATAGTTCGATGTTTATTTTCGTTTAAAAGTATAATAGGACTTCTTGAAAGAAACATAAAATAATAAATTAGAAAAGATGGTCCTCGATTAAAAGTACCTGAAGATACAACACTATAACTTTAACTGAAATGACGAGGTACTCGATAAAAATCCTCTGCACATAGGAATCGAACTCATTCGACGACAAGGGCGCCTAACTGCAATAAGGGGCTCTCGTGGCCTAGAGGTGAAGGTGTTGGCCTCTCATTCAAAGGTCCCGGGTTCGATTCCGGGTAGCGACCAAAATATGTTCTTCTCTAAAAGTGTCTCCTTTCACATCCTTTCCTGATCTCTAACAATGTTCTGTTGTCTGCTTTCATTTCCACTTTCTGCCCCCACCCCCTCACCTCCTTTTCCCCCTCCTCTGGGCTCCTGACTCTTTCTGCAGCCTTTCTACTGCTACTCCTTGGCTCCTCCTAACTGCTGTCTTTCTGCCACACCCCTGATCTTCTGGTAGGAAAGATCTACACCTAGCCTTCTCGGACAAGGGCGAAAAAATCTCGGAGGGCCCGTGTGCAAGTTGTGCACGTTAAAGATCCCTTGGTGGTCTAAAATCGATAAGAGTAGGCTTCGGCCGCCACCCGGGCAAAATTCAAAATTTCCTACCAACGAAAAAGTATTAGGTGTGTCCCGCGCGCTCATATGACCTTATGCAGTTGCGAGCGCCGTAAAACCCTATACTAAACAAACAAACATAACTGCAATACCACGGACCCAGGTTTATATGTCGTTTGCTATAAAATCATTTTCCCTTGAACAGGTCTGCATTTTTAGGGGCTTCACGTGGCTGGAAAACTGATTGTAACTGATTTAGAATTGATTTATTAATTGAATCTAGCTCTGCAGAAAGAGTTGTTGGCATGGCAACGTAATACATGTACCCTGTGAAACGTCAAGCGACCACACAGTCGTCTGCGCCCTATAGATCTAGTGCTCATGCAGGCGTTCGTCTGTGCTGATCTGGACATCAGAATCTGGAGGTATCACATGTCTTTGGATCAGAGGTGTCGTACAATAATCCACTATGTCTCATCATTGTCGTTCGTTGCCGGCATTCGTTCTTTCAAACTTAAGCCGTGGGTGGTTGGATGGTGCTCTGGTGGGGTCTGCTCCTCCTTTCCTATCAAACGTCTGTTGTCTTTATCTCTCACTCTCATCCTTCTTTTTTCGTGTTCGTTATTCCCTTGTAACACTTCTACTCTTCCGCACTTACATGACCTTATTGTGTTGCAAGTGCCGTAAAACTCTTCATCATCATCATCCAGCGCTAGATCTGCGACAGACATCGGCGATCCTGGTTCTCTATTCATTCCTTTGCTCGTATGCTCTCAAAAAGCTGCGTTTCCCTGATCTTTCCTTGTTAACCATTTGTTTAGGTTCCCTAAGTATGTTCTTCTGGGCCTTCCCCTGCCTCGCTTGCCTTCAATTTAAAACTCTTACGGAAAAAAAACCTAGGCCAGTCCATGCCATGATGCCATCGGTCTACAGTGTGTTTCTTGTCCACCCTTCGCCCTATTGCCTCTCTCTTGCCTTCGAGCAGTTTCTTTATCGTTAATCGGTTGTGCATTATTTATATGAGCAAACTATTTGAATGTTTCTACTTTTCGTTTCGTTGCGTTACTAAGCAGGGTTTGTCATGAGTGGAGTATTTGAGACATATCATTTTTTTAAAAGTTCCTGTTTGTTTTGCTTTTCCTCTAGTTCTGGATAATTCTGATGATTTAATTTGTTTTCTTCTTCCTGTGTTGCGGTATACGTGTCGTTGCCATGCAGGAAAATGGGGAAGATGTATAACGCCACAGGTTTGTTTTTTTCCTACAAAAGACACTTGCCTGGATGTAAAAAGTTCGTGCATATGGCTGAATCTTATATTTTAATTTTTTTATTTTTTTTTTGCCATTTTTTATTGTCTATTTTGCCATAGATATTTGAATGCATTAACTTCCCTTTTATATTTGTATATGTTGTTTTGTTAATTGATTTTGATGTGACATTAAATAAATGATTGAGCTTCTCTGTGAATATGTACATGTGCTTGGCTTATGTGTCACACAGGCGCCCAAGTGTGATTGTGACTTACCGTATGGACATACGTTTTTATGTATAGTTGTTTTTTTGTTTTTTTTTAGCAGAGGTTTTATGGCGCTCGCAACTGCATAAGGTCATATGAGCGCTAGAAGTTTAGAGGTGTTACAATAGAGTAACAAACATAAAAAAGAAGAAGGAGCGATAAGAACGATAGATGTTTGATAGAAAAGAAGACGCAAACCGGAAATACCGGGTCACAAGAGTGTGACAAACATACACAAAAAGTAGAGGAAAATGACGATAGTAAGGATTAGGAAAGAGAAAGCAGCAGTTCCCTGATGTAGTTCAGGCACATTTATGAACATAGCATTTTTGGATCAGCCCATTTACAATTCTACTGTGCATAAGAGCGAGAAATGTCCCCCCTTTGGGAATGGCCTTAAAGACACTTCAGTCAATAACACTGCCTCTGGGGGGGGGGAGGCATTGTGTGTACTCGGGCGGGGAACAATGGCAGAAACAGAGTTTATGGGAAACAGCTGTCTGGTTTTTGCATACTGGAACCACTCTCCATAGGTTCAAATATTATGTTCACCTAAATAATTACGTCGATCTGACCCGAACGGTCTCACCAGTAAGGGTCTCATCGCCCCTCAGCTTCCTCGATAGCTCCTCCCATCGATTAGGGGGTGTGGTCAAAAGGTACCAATAGGCCTTTCTGTAGATGTCTCTGGAAAAAGCGTAAACCAGAGGGTTCAAAAACGAGTTGGCCAAGCGTGGAATGCGAGTTAGAAGCCTGTATGAAATAGCTGCTTTACTTCCTAAAAGTTTTTCTATTTCTGTTGCGAGTATTGTTGGGGCCCATAGAACGATAAACAGATACATTAAAGACAGCGTTATCTTCACGCTAGCTAATCTGTTTTGAAGGCTTTCAGACATTTCTATTCCAAGATTTTCGAAATCTTGTTGCATCTTTCTGGCTTGATTTAGAGCCGTCATGGACACTTGCGCACATAGGCAGAGAGCAAAAAGCAGCTGTACCCCGATCTCTATTGCCAATATGAGCATGTATAAGTGGGGAGCATTGCTATTAAAAGTGCACCTTTTGGTCAGTGGTTGGATCGTTACGTCGAATCGCATCAGTTGAACATAAACGACATACGCCCTCGTCAAGTGTATAGCGAAGATCACGGACATAACGAGCATCATGCGCGTATTGGTCACATGCCTCTGGTACCAAAAGGGCCAGTTGATGGCCATGAAACGGTCAACGCACATCAAGATGAGAAGGGAAAGGGAGGAGCACTGACTTATGCTGTTAGAAATATACCTCAGGGAACAGGTCCACCTCTGAGATCGTATCATAGGCAAAGTTGCAGGAATTTCCGCGAGTATGTATAAAGGCAAGCTCCAAACTCCCACTAGTAAATCTGCGATAGCCAAGCCCGCTAGGACGAAATTGTCGGGAGTGTGCAGTTTTTTCACTAGATATGTCGTTGCAATGACGAGGAGGTTGCCGATGGTGATGACGGGAATATAAAGCACTGATATCCACATAACGGAAAAAACAACCACCTTTGGCCTGGGATCTTCAGCGAAGGTCGCGAGGGCGGTAGTATTGGGACCAGGGAACATTCTGGGGATAATCCTCTTGAAAAGTTTGCCTTTTAGCTTTGGGTCTGTTTCTTCTCGGCCTTTTCGTTCGCCGGCTCTGGGTACGAGGAAAGAAAGAAAGTAAAAAAAAAGGTTGATTTAAAAAGAATATGATTAATTCTGTTTTGTTTAGTTTGTTTTTCTGTTGTAATTTTTTTATGGGGGGGGAGGGGGTTGGTGGTTAAAAGTAATGGCTGTACGTACATATTATTATGTTTTTGTCCATTTTACATTTGATGAAGGCAATTTTGAGTTTAATGAGACTGAAAGGGAGAGGGGACAATGGGGGTGGGAGAGGAGGTTGTTTGTGTATATAAATCTAGTCTTTAGAGTCTCTACGCTTTTTCTCTCATGTGAGTAATACAAGTTGGTCATGTTATATAAACAATATGTTGGTGCTTGCTTCACAAAGTGCTCCAAGCACTCTCGTGTAAAAATAAGAAAACTTGCACTTTTTTTCCAGACGACTTCAGCGGTTTTTCATATTTTAAGAAATGTTTTTGTTTTGTTCTTTAAGGAGTTTAGGTTTAATAAAGATGCCAACCATGGCAGAGAGTGAACGTTCTGCTCAAATGACCTTACACAGTTGCCATGATATTGAACTTCATGGAAATTATTCTCTAATCACCCTTCTTTATTTTGTTGCGATTCCTTGTCTTGTCTCACTAAATTAACCAATCTCACACTTTTGAATCCAAAATGATTAGCTTGCAGTTGGCAGTTCACTCCTTAACTAAAGAGGGACATGATATCATGTTTGCTTGAATACGTAGCCATTCATAATTTTTGTAGCCGAGGAAACGAGCAAGTCGATCTGCAGACGAAGGAATCCATGTCCCTCCTATTGGGATGAACGGAGTACACCCTTTATCAGACAGGTGTAAAGTTGTTCCCGCATCCGATCCGGACATTGGGGATTGTCTTGTTAGTGAGACAACTTCTTGGGCCTTCTGCATATTGTGGTAGCGTGGCCAGTTTCGTTCGACGACGTCTTTACTTCCCAAACTCGAAGTCAGGTACCCATTACTGCTGGGTGGGCAGGAGGGGGCGAAAAAAATTCGTGTCCAAACCGAGGCTCGAACCCGGACTTACCGCTTCGGAGATGAGCGACAGGAGTAGGCTTTAAAAATAAGGCAAAAATCTATATCGCAAGTCTGTGGGAGGACACTGGAGCGAACGACTGAAAAACAAACTTCACAATTTAATGCCCAAACTGGGCTTACGAAAACCTTTGGGGTCATGGGAAGAGATACGTGTATGTATAACCTAGACTGCATATTGGACATAAATACCTACGACAGGGAGGTAAGAGGCCCTTTTGAATCGAACGAAATACTGATTTTATTATCAGGCACATACTTATAGAATGATCGGACTTTGGAGAGGCCTGAAGGAAACATTTTATATGTATTAACTTTAAGAATATGTTTTCCTTCGTTGACCCGTACAGAATTCTCAATTTTATCAAGATCGTTGGTTTTTATTTTTAAATGGAAATAGTTGTTAATTTTAGAATGTAAATTGCTAATCTTAAAGCTATACTTTTTATAATACATTCTACATGTTTCAACCGTTTCAACTCAGACAAGAAAACCAAGTCAACCTGCTAACTAACATGAAAATAACCAGCTCAACTGACCTTACGCTATTGTGAGTGCCGTGAAACTTTTATCAAGCTAAACCAACACGAAAGCAAAATCACAAGGACTCAAAAGACTGGATTTTATACACAGTCAATACGAGGTGCCTTTTTTTAAAAAATCGCAAGCACATTCAAATGTATTAATATTTTTACTCTTCTCGACTGCATAAGCGGCCTTTTGGTGCCAAACTAACAAAAAAATCATCAAAATACAATACAGTCCTACTTCCTCACAGACAGCAAGTGAACAAGCGAAACTTCTCATGGCCTGAAGCATCCTGCGAATTATCGTGGCCGTTTTGATTGTCGCTCTCTACAAATAGTGTTTATTTCGATCCATATTTTAAGTCTGTTTCAAAGAATTCAAAGAAGCATACAGTCAGTGCAAGCAGCCGATTAAGCGCTCAAACACTAACAAACTGACAAGATCTTTCGCTGTCTATAACCGGGTACCCATTCCCACCTGGGTGAAGTGAGGAAAATTCGTGCAAAGTGCCTTTCCCAAGGACACAACGTCGGGCCCTTGACGGGATTCGAACCCACGACCTTACGGTTGAGAGTCCGAGAGCCTAACCACTAGGCCACCGACGCCACATAGCTTACGTACAGGGTGATCCCAAAAATACAACAAACTGTACTACTTGTTTTGAGGATATCTTCCTCCATTCTGAAGTTTTTCGTATCAGATTTGAACACAATATTTGGCGTTCGATCTCCCATCGTGATTTTGGAAGTCATTGAGTTACTAGATTTAATCATGGTCACTCGTTACGAAAGTCCTCCCCACAAGAAAGAGGAGACTTACCCCTATCCCTACCCCAAACCCTAACCCTCAACAGACACAATAAAGAAGAGACCTAACCCTACCCCCATCCCAACCCAACCCCTAACCTTCAACAAACACAAGAAGAGACCTACCCCTTCCCCTACCCCAGACCCTACCTGTACCCCTACCAAAGGGTCCAATCCTCTCTTTGAGCCAATTAAAAAAGTGTCCTCAAAATTTGGTGACGCCCTCTTCGCAAATGTGCACCCTTTGCGAACAGAGTAACCCTACTTTTGTTTGAAAAATCAAAGTGAAATTAACAAGAGTTTGAATAAATAAGAATTCAAATTTCGGAAGAACGCTTTTTTAAAATGGCTACGCTGACAAAAAAAACCTCTTCGGAGGAAGAGGCGACTGTTTTCTTCGTTTAATTTGACTTTAGAATGAGAGGTGAGAGGTCATTAAAAAATTTAAAAAACAACTAAAACTCCGCACTGAACGAACCCGAACAGCTGATGAACAGCAGTCGATCTTCGAAACGAAAGAGAGCTTCAAAACAGACTGCAGCGCCATCTGAAGCAAAGAGTGTACTTCTGGCGGACACATTCTTGGCTGATTGGACCATCTTGTTATATACTATCTTTGCCCTACCCTATCCCAACCCCTAACCCTAGTTCGACCCCTAACCCAGACCCTACCCACACCCCTTCCCCAATCCCCCACCCCTATGGAAGTCCTTCAACAACATTTTAAAAAATAATTTACCTTATGTGAAGAAGACGTTTCACATGTCCAACATGTACGTCCTATTCCGCCCATATTATGCCATATTTATGTCAAGAGGAAATCTATAGATCTAAGACTTGCCTAGATCTAATAACCGGAGCATTCACTAGTAGTGTGTAATGGTGCTTGATAAAGGGATTGCACTTATTAGCTTTGCCCACTACGCTGAGATCGACCGATCGGGCCGATCGCCCGACTCCATCGCCTCAAAAGCAAAAGTGTTTGTTTTCAGTTTCAGGCGATCGAGTCGGGCGATCGGCCCCGATCCAGCCGTAGTGGGCACCCCGTATTAGGTGGAAATAAAACATTGCATTATGCGATAAAAAAAAAAATTCGAGGCGCAACTTATCCTCAAATACCTCCTTATCGGATAAATCAATATTCCCCATATTTTGCAGTGCAGTTTTTATCAATTCGTCTTAAGGATCATACCTAGAGCCAGAAATGGTCTGACTGCACTGAAAAGTATGGCGTGTAACAGAATGCCACAGAGAATTTTAGTTATCTTGTGCTGTCTGTGATATAGACTTAAGCCTCGGTCTCCTCACCTTGTCAATGTCGCAGCTGAATAGCCTATTAAAACTGAGGACTCTTAAAGCTGACTAGTGCTAGACGCCACACACCAAGCTAGAGATAAATTAAGGTGGGCTGCTTTAAACCTGTATGCCAGTGCCAACGAGCGGCTAGCACTCAGTGGAAACACAGTCATACCAATGAACGTGTTGATATCCCAGCCGGCCAGGCTTAGATTGGCGGCACCATGCAATTCGATCCACCAACAGTCAGTTATGGCAGCAGTGACAGCATGGTTCAGCGACCACAGAGAGGATGAAGGCACCACTTCACACACAATGGATAGGGTAAGGGAAGCTGGTGTTTCTAGAGGGTCGGGGAGAGACAGCAACCTGCGTGGAAAAGCCAGAAAAATATCCGACCAGTTGATAACTGGCACGATCAGTAGGCAGACCCTTTCATGGATCCTGGAGAGGAGGGAGGAGCAGCTATGGCATTTTGCCGCCTGCAATGATGCCTATTCTCCAACCAAGTAAAGTAAATACAGCCATAGCAATTATATTAAACCTTCCCACATGATTCAAGGGGAGCAGAACAAACGACTTCTGAGATTAGATATGAGAACATCTTATTGACCTCAACAAAGAGAAATTAGCTGCGGCATGGTAAATACATAGATACTTACGTAAACACAAATACTCACAGAGACGCACGTAAATGCGCCACACACACGGACACATACACACACACACACAAAACACACACATGCATAGAAAACACACACACACACACACACACATGCACACACACACACACACACACATACACACACTCACATACACACATACACATCTATACATACATAATAATACAATCTCACACACACGAATAGTCACTAGTTGGGAATTCACAAATAATATTATATTATACAATGTCTGAATAGCTCGTATTGATTTAACTGATGGTTCTTGCACTTTAAAGTTAAAATATTCACTTCTAACAGATGTCTGGTATTCTTAAAGGAAATGATGTTTAGAGTCAGCAATTTTCTAAGGTTTTTACTTTGATTTGCTGTTTTTAAGATACTAATATGTGCACAGCTCAGTGAAGAAAGAGTGGGGTGAATTAGCAACAACTTTTGCTGCTTTTACAATATGAATACAGACTCCAACATAAGTTTAGGACCACCTTGACGGAAAGTCCTGATCTTTTAAAACATCCGAAAAAAGACAGAAAGGAAAGTTTCAAAACTGTTTTGCCCTGAAAGTGTTCATGGTTTACCAATGCGTACTGAAATGCTTCCTAAAGAGCCAAAACCACCACGTGCAGCATGGACATCCTCCGGGCATTTTAGCCAATTTTACTGGGTTTTTTATCGACTTGTGTGTAGCACCACAGACATTCCTCAGTTAAAATTTCTGGAACACGTCATAAAGGGTCATACGGTCTCGAACTGGGCTCTCTTTGGTGACAATATAAACCGCTGTTTGCGCAAGATCCAGCATCGCATCCGTATGAAACAGAGACGAAAGCTAAGAGACTTTGATCGTGCAAGAGCTATGGCATGGCTGCACGATGGAGTTGGTGCCCGAAAAGTTACCAGAAGGTTTGCAGCATCTTTTGGGCGTGGCATCGCGATTTTCAATACCCCCCCCCCCC